>NW_027150294.1:0-42533 GCF_031143425.1 Pleurodeles waltl
ATTCTGAGTGGACACTTGGAAAAAATTTCAACTTTTTTCATCCAAAAAGTATAAAAATCCAAATTTCATCTTTTTTAATCCCAACAGTCAAAAAATCAAATTTATTTTTTTTTCTCCAAAAAAGTGACAAAGTCCCATTCTGAGTGGGCACTTGGAATTTGTTTAAACTTTTTCATCCAAAAAGTGAAAAAATCCAAATTTTATCTTTCTTGGTCCCAAAAATGAAACAATCAAATTTCAATTTTTTTTCGAACAAATGAAAAAAGTCCCATTCTGAGAAGGCACTTAAAATGTTTTCAACTTTTTTCATCCAAATAGTGAGAAAATCAAAATTCCATCTTTTTAGTCCCAAAAGTGAAAAAATCAATTTTTTTTTTTTTCAAAAAAGTGAAAAAATTCCCATTCTGAAGAAATCCAAATTTCATTTTTTCTAGTCCCATAAGTGAAAAAATCGAATTTCAATTTTTTTCTTCAAAAAAGTGTATAAGTCTAATTCTGAGTGGGCACTTATCAAATTTTTTAACTTTTTTCATCCAAAAAGTGAAAAAATCCAAATTTCATCTTTTTTAGTCCCAAAAGCGAAAAAATTGAATTTCAATTTTTTTCTTCAAAAAAGTGATTAAGTCTCATTCTGAGTGGGCACTTATAACATTTTTTAACTTTTTTCATCCAAAAAGTGAAAAAATCCAAATTTCATATTTTTTAGTCCCAAAAGGGAAAAAATCGAATTTCAATTTTTTTCTTCAAAAAAGTGATAAAGTCTCATTCTGAGTGGGCACTTAGAAAATATTTCAACTTTTTCATCCAAAAAGTGAAAAAATCCAAATTTCATCTTTTTTAGTCCTAAAAGGGAAAAAATCGAATTTCAATTTTTTTCTTCAAAAAAGTGATAAAGTCAAATTCTGAGTGGGCACTTAGAAAATATTTCAACTTTTTTCATCCAAAAAGTGAAAAAATCCAAATTTCATCTTTTTTAGTCCCAAAAAGGAAAAAATCGAATTTCAATTTTTTTCTTCAAAAAAGTGATAAAGTCTCATTCTGAGTGGGCACTTGGAAAAAAAATCAACTTTTTTCATCCAAAAAGTGAAAAAGTCCAAATTTAATCTTTTTTAGTCTCAATAGGTAAAAAATCAAATTTCCATTTTTTACTTAAAAAAAGTGACAAAGTCAAATTCTGAGTGGGCACTTAGAAAAAATTTCTACTTTTTTCATCCAAAAAGTGAAAAAATCCGAATTCAATACATTTCTTCAAAAAATTCACAAAGTCCCATTCTGAATGGGGACTTAAAAAAAAATTCAACCTTTATCGCCCAAAAAGTGAAAACATCCAAATGTAATTTTCTTCTTCAAAGAAGTGACAAATTTCTTTCTGACAAGTGACTTGGAAGCTCTTTTGACTTCTTTCAAAAGTTAAAAAAAAATTTAAGTCCCATCTTATTATGAGATGGGACTTGGAAAAATATTCAACTTTTGTCTAAGTTGACATGTCCCATCTCCCATGTCAGAATGGGACATTTTGACTAATTGGATGGAAAGAGAAACTTTTTGGTCCAAATAGTGAAAAAGTTCAAATTCATAGTTTTTGTCAAAAAAGTGACAAAGCCCATTCTGAGTGGAGATTTGAAAATATTTCACATTTTTCATCCAAAAAGTGAAAAAATCTAAATTACATCTTTTTAGTCCCAAAAGTGAAAAATCTAATTTCAATTTTCTTCTTCAAAAAGTGACAAAGTCCCGTTCTGAGTGGGCACTTAGAAAAAAATTCAAATTTTTCATCCAAAAAGTGAAGAAATCCAAATTTCATTTTTTATAGTCCCATAAATGAAAAAATCGAATTTCATTTTTTTTCTTCAAAAAAGTGTATAAGTCTAATTCTGAGTTGGCACTTGGAAACATTTTCAACTTTTTTCATCCAAAAAGTGAAAAAATTCAAATTTCATCTTTTTTGTGTCCCAAAAGGGAAAAAATCAAATTTCAATTGTTTTTTCAAAAAAGTGACAAAGTCCCATTCTGAGTGGGCACTTGGAAAAAATTTAAACTTTTTCATTCAAAAAGTTAAAAAATCCAAATTTAATCTTTTTTAGTCTCAATAGGTAACAAAATCAAATTTCCATTTTTTACTTCAAAAAAGTGACAAAGTCAAATTCTGAGTGGGCACTTAGAAAATATTTCAACTTTTTTCATCCAAAAAGTGAAAAAATCCAAATTTCATCTTTTTTAGTCCAAAAAGGAAAAAATCGAATTTCAATTTTTTTCTTCAAAAAAGTGATAAAGTCTCATTCTGAGTGGGTACTTGGAAAAAAAATCAACTTTTTTCATCCAAAAAGTGAAAAAGTCCAAATTTAATCTTTTTTAGTCTCAATAGGTAAAAAATCAAATTTCCATTTTTTACTTCAAAAAAGTGACAAAGTCAAATTCTGAGTGGGCACTTAGAAAATATTTCAACTTTTTTCATCCAAAAAGTGAAAAAATCCAAATTTCATCTTTTTTAGTCCCAAACGTGAAAAACTCTAATTTCAATTTTTTTCTTTAAAAAAGTGACAAAGTCCCATTTGAGTGGGCACTTGGAAAAAAATTCAACTTTTTTCATCCAAAAAGTGAAAAAATCCAAATTTTATCTTTCTTAGTCCCAAAAATGAAACAATCAAATTTCATTTTTTTTTCGAACAAGTGAAAAAAGTCCCATTCTGAGAGGGCACTTAACATTTTTTCAACTTTTTTCATCCAAATAGTGAAAAAATCAAAATTCCATCTTTTTTCGTCCCAAAAGTGAAAAAATCAAATTTAATTTTTTTTTTCAAAAAAGTGAAAAAAGTCCCATTCTGAGTGGACACTTGGAAAAAATTTCTACTTTTTTCATCCAAAAAGTTAAAAAATCAAAATTCAATACATTTCTTCAAAAAATTCACGAAGTCCCATTCTGAAGAAATCCAAATTTCATTTTTTCTTGTCCCATAAGTGAAAAAATCGAATTTCAATTTTTTTCTTCAAAAAAGTGTATAAGTCTAATTCTGAGTGGGCACTTGGAAAAATTTTCAACTGTTTTCATCCAAAAAGTGAAAAAATCCAAATTTCATCTTTTTTAGTCCCAAAAGCGAAAAAATAGAATTTCAATTGTTTTTTTCAAAAAAGTGACAAAGTCCCATTCTGAGTGGGCACTTATAAATTTTTTAATCTTTTTTCATCCAAAAAGTTAAAAAATCCAAATTTAATCTTTTTTAGTCTCAATAGGTAACAAAATCAAATTTCCATTTTTTACTTCAAAAAAGTGAAAAAGTCAAATTCTGAATGGGCACTTAGAAAATATTTCAACTTTTTTCATCCAAAAAGTATAAAAATCCAAATTTCATCTTTTTTAATCCCAACAGTCAAAAAATCTAATTTATTTTTTTTTCTCCAAAAAAGTGACAAAGTCCCATTCTGAGTGGGCACTTGGAATTTGTTTAAACTTTTTCATCCAAAAGTGAAAAAATCCAAATTTTATCTTTCTTGGTCCCAAAAATGAAACAATCAAATTTGAATTTTTTTTCGAACAAATGAAAAAAGTCCCATTCTGAGAAGGCACTTAAAATGTTTTCAACTTTTTTCATCCAAATAGTGAGAAAATCAAAATTCCATCTTTTTTAGTCCCAAAAGTGAAAAAATCAATTTTTTTTTTTTCAAAAAAGTGAAAAAATTCCCATTCTGAAGAAATCCAAATTTCATTTTTTCTAGTCCCATAAGTGAAAAAATCGAATTTCAATTTTTTTCCTCATAAAAGTGTATAAGTCTAATTCTGAGTGGGCACTTATCAAATTTTTTAACTTTTTTCATCCAAAAAGTGAAAAAATCAAATTTCATCTTTTTTAGTCCCAAAAGCGAAAAAATAGAATTTCAATTTTTTCTTCAAAAAAGTGATTAAGTCTCATTCTGAGTGGGCACTTATAACATTTTTTAACTTTTTTCATCCAAAAAGTGAAAAAATCCAAATTTCATCTTTTTTAGTCCCAAAAGGGAAAAAATCGAATTTCAATTTTTTTTTTCAAAAAAGTGATAAAGTCTCATTCTGAGTGGGCACTTAGAAAATATTTCAACTTTTTCATCCAAAAAGTGAAAAAATCCAAATTTCATCTTTTTTAGTCCCAAAAGGGAAAAATCGAATTTCAATTTTTTTCTTCAAAAAAGTGATAAAGTCAAATTCTGAGTGGGCACTTAGAAAATATTTCAACTTTTTTCATCCAAAAAGTGAAAAAATCAAATTTCATCTTTTTTAGTCCCAAAAAGGAAAAAATCGAATTTCAATTTTTTCTTCAAAAAAGTGATAAAGTCTCATTCTGAGTGGGCACTTGGAAAAAAAATCAACTTTTTTCATCCAAAAAGTGAAAAAGTCCAAATTTAATCTTTTTTAGTCTCAATAGGTAAAAAATAAAATTTCCATTTTTTACTTAAAAAAAGTGACAAAGTCAAATTCTGAGTGGGCACTTAAAAATATTTCAACTTTTTTCATCCAAAAATTGAAAAATCCAAATTTTATCTTTCTTAGTCCCAAAAATGAAACAATCAAATTTCATTTTTTTTCGAACAAGTGAAAAAAGTCCCATTCTGAGAGGGCACTTAAAAAAATTTCAACTTTTTTCATCCAAATAGTGAAAAAATCAAAATTCCATCTTTTTTAGTCCCAAAAGTGAAAACATCAAATTATTTTTTTTTTTTCAAACAAGTGCCATTCTGAGTGGGCACTTAGAAAAAATTTCTACTTTTTTCATCCAAAAAGTGAAAAAATCCGAATTCAATACATTTCTTCAAAAAATTCACAAAGTCCCATTCTGAATGGGGACTTAAAAAAAAATTCAACCTTTATCGCCCAAAAAGTGAAAACATCCAAATGTAATTTTCTTCTTCAAAGAAGTGACACATTTCTTTTCTGACAAGTGACTTGGAAGCTCTTTTGACTTCTTTCAAAAGTTAAAAAAAAATTTAAGTCCCATCTTATTATGAGATGGGACTTGGAAAAATATTCAACTTTTGTCTAAGTTGACATGTCCCATCTCCCATGTCAGAATGGGACATTTTGACTTATTGGATGGAAAGAGAACTTTTTTGGTCCAAATAGTGAAAAAGTTCAAATTCATAGTTTTTGTCAAAAAAGTGACAAAGCCCATTCTGAGTGGAGATTTGAAAATATTTCACATTTTTTCATCCAAAAAGTGAAAAAATCTAAATTACATCTTTTTTAGTCCCAAAAGTGAAAAAATCTAATTTCAATTTTCTTCTTCAAAAAAGTGACAAAGTCCCGTTCTGAGTGGGCACTTAGAAAAAAATTCAAATTTTTCATCCAAAAAGTGAAGAAATCCAAATTTCATTTTTATAGTCCATAAGTGAAAAAATCGAATTTCAATTTTTTTCTTCAAAAAAGTGTATAAGTCTAATTCTGAGTGGGCACTTATCAAATTTTTTAACTTTTTTCATCCAAAAAGTGAAAAATTCCAAATTTCATCTTTTTTAGTCCCAAAAGCGAAAAAATAGAATTTCAATTTTTTTCTTCAAAAAAGTGATTAAGTTTCATTCTGAGTGGGCACTTATAACATTTTTTAACTTTTTTCATCCAAAAAGTGAAAAAATCCAAATTTCATCTTTTTTAGTCCCAAAAGGGAAAAAATCGAATTTCAATTTTTTCTTCAAAAAAGTGATAAAGTCTCATTCTGAGTGGGCACTTAGAAAATATTTCAACTTTTTCATCCAAAAAGTGAAAAAATCCAAATTTCATCTTTTTTAGTCCCAAAAGGGAAAAAATCGAATTTCAATTTTTTTCTTCAAAAAAGTGATAAAGTCAAATTCTGAGTGGGCACTTAGAAAATATTTCAACTTTTTTCATCCAAAAAGTGAAAAAATCCAAATTTCATCTTTTTTAGTCCCAAAAAGGAAAAAATCGAATTTCAATTTTTTCTTCAAAAAAGTGATAAAGTCTCATTCTGAGTGGGCACTTGGAAAAAAAATCAACTTTTTTCATCCAAAAAGTGAAAAAGTCAAAATTTTATCTTTTTTAGTCTCAATAGGTAAAAAATCAAATTTCCATTTTTTACTTAAAAAAAGTGACAAAGTCAAATTCTGAGTGGGCACTTAGAAAATATTTCAACTTTTTTCATCCAAAAATTGAAAAAATCCAAATTTTATCTTTTTTAGTCCCACACGTGAAAAACTCTAATTTCAATTTTTTTCTTTAAAAAGTGACAAAGTCCCATTTGAGTGGGCACTTGGAAAAAAATTCAACTTTTTTCATCCAAAAAGTGAAAAAATCCAAATTTCATCTTTCTTAGTCCCAAAAATGAAACAATCAAATTTCATTTTTTTTTCGAACAAGTGAAAAAAGTCCCATTCTGAGAGGGCACTTAAAAAAATTTCAACTTTTTTCATCCAAATAGTGAAAAAATCTAAATTCCATCTTTTTTAGTCCCAAAAGTGAAAACATCAAATTAATTTTTTTTTTCAAACAAGTGCCATTCTGAGTGGGCACTTAGAAAAAATTTCTACTTTTTTCATCCAAAAAGTGAAAAAATCCGAATTCAATACATTTCTTCAAAAATTCACAAAGTCCCATTCTGAATGGGGACTTAAAAAAAAATTCAACCTTTATCGCCCAAAAAGTGAAAACATCCAAATGTAATTTTCTTCTTCAAAGAAGTGACAGATTTCTTTTCTGACAAGTGACTTGGAAGCTCTTTTGACTTCTTTCAAAAGTTAAAAAAAAATTTAAGTCCCATCTTATTATGAGATGGGACTTGGAAAAATATTCAACTTTTGTCTAAGTTGACATGTCCCATCTCCCATGTCAGAATGGGACATTTTGACTTATTGGATGGAAAGAGAAACTTTTTTGGTCCAAATAGTGAAAAAGTTCAAATTCATAGTTTTGTCAAAAAAGTGACAAAGCCCATTCTGAGTGGAGATTTGAAAATATTTCACATTTTTTCATCCAAAAAGTGAAAAAATCTAAATTACATCTTTTTTAGTCCCAAAAGTGAAAAAATCTAATTTCAATTTTCTTCTTCAAAAAAGTGACAAAGTCCCGTTCTGAGTGGGCACTTAGAAAAAAATTCAAATTTTTCATCCAAAAAGTGAAGAAATCCAAATTTCATTTTTTATAGTCCCATAAGTGAAAAAATCGAATTTCAATTTTTTTCTTCAAAAAAGTGTATAAGTCTAATTCTGAGTGGGCACTTATCAAATTTTTTAACTTTTTTCATCCAAAAAGTGAAAAAATCCAAATTTCATCTTTTTTAGTCCCAAAAGCGAAAAAATAGAATTTCAATTTTTTTCTTCAAAAAAGTGATTAAGTTTCATTCTGAGTGGGCACTTATAACATTTTTTAACTTTTTTCATCCAAAAAGTGAAAAAATCCAAATTTCATCTTTTTTAGTCCCAAAAGGGAAAAAATCGAATTTCAATTTTTTCTTCAAAAAAGTGATAAAGTCTCATTCTGAGTGGGCACTTAGAAAATATTTCAACTTTTTCATCCAAAAAGTGAAAAAATCCAAATTTCATCTTTTTTAGTCCCAAAAGGGAAAAAATCGAATTTCAATTTTTTTCTTCAAAAAAGTGATAAAGTCAAATTCTGAGTGGGCACTTAGAAAATATTTCAACTTTTTCATCCAAAAAGTGAAAAAAATCCAAATTTCATCTTTTTAGTCCCAAAAAGGAAAAAATCGAATTTCAATTTTTTTCTTCAAAAAAGTGATACAGTCTCATTCTGAGTGGGCACTTGGAAAAAAAATCAACTTTTTTCATCCAAAAAGTGAAAAAGTCCAAATTTAATCTTTTTTAGTCTCAATAGGTAAAAAATCAAATTTCCATTTTTTACTTAAAAAAAGTGACAAAGTCAAATTCTGAGTGGGCACTTAGAAATATTTCAACTTTTTTCATCCAAAAATTGAAAAAATCCAAATTTTATCTTTTTTAGTCCCACACGTGAAAAACTCTAATTTCAATTTTTTTCTTTAAAAAAGTGACAAAGTCCCATTTGAGTAGGCACTTGGAAAAAAATTCAACTTTTTTCATCCAAAAAGTGAAAAAATCCAAATTTCATCTTTCTTAGTCCCAAAAATGAAACAATCAAATTTCATTTTTTTTTCGAACAAGTGAAAAAAGTCCCATTCTGAGAGGGCACTTAAAAAAATTTCAACTTTTTTCATCCAAATAGTGAAAAAATCTAAATTCCATCTTTTTAGTCCCAAAAGTGAAAACATCAAATTATTTTTTTTTCAAACAAGTGCCATTCTGAGTGGGCACTTAGAAAAAATTTCTACTTTTTTCATCCAAAAAGTGAAAAAATCCGAATTCAATACATTTCTTCAAAAAATTCACAAAGTCCCATTCTGAATGGGGACTTAAAAAAAAATTCAACCTTTATCGCCCAAAAAGTGAAAACATCCAAATGTAATTTTCTTCTTCAAAGAAGTGACAGATTTCTTTTCTGACAAGTGACTTGGAAGCTCTTTTGACTTCTTTCAAAAGTTAAAAAAAAATTTAAGTCCCATCTTATTATGAGATGGGACTTGGAAAAATATTCAACTTTTGTCTAAGTTGACATGTCCCATCTCCCATGTCAGAATGGGACATTTTGACTTATTGGATGGAAAGAGAAACTTTTTTGGTCCAAATAGTGAAAAAGTTCAAATTCATAGTTTTTGTCAAAAAAGTGACAAAGCCCATTCTGAGTGGAGATTTGAAAATATTTCACATTTTTTCATCCAAAAAGTGAAAAAATCTAAATTACATCTTTTTTAGTCCCAAAAGTGAAAAAATCTAATTTCAATTTTCTTCTTCAAAAAAGTGACAAAGTCCCGTTCTGAGTGGGCACTTAGAAAAAAATTCAAATTTTTCATCCAAAAAGTGAAGAAATCCAAATTTCATTTTTTATAGTCCCATAAGTGAAAAAATCGAATTTCATGTTTTTTCTTCAAAAAAGTGTATAAGTCTAATTCTGAGTGGGCACTTGGAAACATTTTCAACTTTTTTCATCCAAAAAGTGAAAAAATTCAAATTTCATCTTTTTGTGTCCCAAAAGGGAAAAAATCAAATTTCAATTGTTTTTTTCAAAAAAGTGACAAAGTCCCATTCTGAGTGGGCACTTGGAAAAAATTTAAACTTTTTCATTCAAAAAGTTAAAAAATCCAAATTTAATTTTTTTAGTCTCAATAGGTAACAAAATCAAATTTCCATTTTTTACTTCAAAAAAGTGACAAAGTCAAATTCTGAGTGGGCACTTAGAAAATATTTCTACTTTTTTCATCCAAAAAGTGAAAAAATCCAAATTCAATACATTTCTTCAAAAAATTCACAAAGTCCCATTCTGAAGAAATCCAAATTTCATTTTTTCTTGTCCCATAAGTGAAAAAATCGAATTTAAAATTTTTTCTTCAAAAAAGTGTATAAGTCTAATTCTGAGTGGGCACTTGGAAAAAATTTCAACTTTTTTCATCCAAAAAGTGAAAAAATCAAAATTTAACCTTTTTTAGTCCCAAAAGTGAAAAAATAGAATTTCAATTTTTTTCTTCAAAAAGTGATAAAG
This sequence comes from Pleurodeles waltl, assembly GCF_031143425.1. Lineage (NCBI taxonomy): Eukaryota > Metazoa > Chordata > Amphibia > Caudata > Salamandridae > Pleurodeles > Pleurodeles waltl. Next base: position 9,548 of record NW_027150294.1, read on the forward strand.
TCTCATTCTGAGTGGGCACTTATACATTTTTTTAACTTTTTTCATCCAAAAAGTGAAAAATCCAAATTTAATCTTTTTTAGTCCCAAAAGGGAAAAAAATCGAATTTCAACTTTTTTCTTCAAAAAAGTGATAAAGTCTCATTCTGAGTGGGCACTTAGAAAATATTTCAACTTTATTCATCCAAAAAGTGAAAAAATCCAAATTTAATCTTTTTTAATCTCAATATGTAAAAAAACAAATTTCAATTTTTTTCTTCAAAAAAGTGATAAAGTCCCATTTTGAGTGGGCACTTGGAAAAAAAATCAACTTTTTTTCATCCAAAAAGTGAAAAAATTCAAATTTCATCTTTTTTGTGACCCAAAAGGGAAAAAATCAAATTTCAATTGTTTTTTTCAAAAAAGCGACAAACTCCCATTCTGAGTGGGCACTTGGAAAAAATTGTAACTTTTTCATCCAAAAAGTGAAAAAATCCAAATTTAATCTTTTTAGTCTCAATAGGTAACAAAATCAAATTTCCATTTTTTACTTCAAAAAACTGAAAACGTCAAATTCTGAGTGGGCACTTAGAAAATATTTCAACTTTTTTCATCCAAAAAGTATAAAAATCTAAATTTCATCTTTTTTTATCCCAACAGTCAAAAAATCAAATTTATTTTTTTTTCTCCAAAAAAGTGACAAAGTCCCATTCTGAGTGGGCACTTGGAATTTTTTTAACTTTTTCATCCAAAAAGTGAAAAAATCCAAATGTTATCTTTCTTAGTCCCAAAAATGAAACAATCAAATTTCAATTTTTTTTTCGAACAAGTGAAAAAAGTCCAATTCTGAGAGGGCACTTAACATTTTTTCAACTTTTTTCATCCAAATAGTGAAAAAATCAAAATTCCATCTTTTTTCGTCCCAAAAGTGAAAAAATCAAATTTAATTTTTTTTTTCAAAAAAGTGAAAAAAGTCCCATTCTGAGTGGACACTTGGAAAAAATTTCAACTTTTTTCATCCAAAAAGTATAAAAATCCAAATTTCATCTTTTTTAATCCCAACAGTCAAAAAATCAAATTTATTTTTTTTTCTCCAAAAAGTGACAAAGTCCCATTCTGAGTGGGCACTTGGAATTTGTTTAAACTTTTTCATCCAAAAAGTGAAAAAATCCAAATTTTATCTTTCTTGGTCCCAAAAATGAAACAATCAAATTTCAATTTTTTTTCGAACAAATGAAAAAAGTCCCATTCTGAGAAGGCACTTAAAATGTTTTCAACTTTTTTCATCCAAATAGTGAGAAAATCAAAATTCCATCTTTTTTAGTCCCAAAAGTGAAAAATCAATTTTTTTTTTTTCAAAAAAGTGAAAAAATTCCATTCTGAAGAAATCCAAATTTCATTTTTTCTAGTCCATAAGTGAAAAAATCGAATTTCAATTTTTTTCTTCAAAAAAGTGTATAAGTCTAATTCTGAGTGGGCACTTATCAAATTTTTTAACTTTTTTCATCCAAAAAGTGAAAAAATCCAAATTTCATCTTTTTAGTCCTAAAAGGGAAAAAATCGAATTTCAATTTTTTTCTTCAAAAAAGTGATAAAGTCAAATTCTGAGTGGCACTTAGAAAATATTTCAACTTTTTTCATCCAAAAAGTGAAAAAATCCAAATTTCATCTTTTTTAGTCCCAAAAAGGAAAAAATCGAATTTCAATTTTTTTCTTCAAAAAAGTGATAAAGTCTCATTCTGAGTGGGCACTTGGAAAAAAAATCAACTTTTTTCATCCAAAAAGTGAAAAAGTCCAAATTTAATCTTTTTTAGTCTCAATAGGTAAAAAATCAAATTTCCATTTTTTACTTAAAAAAAGTGACAAAGTCAAATTCTGAGTGGGCACTTAGAAAAAATTTCTACTTTTTTCATCCAAAAAGTGAAAAAATCCGAATTCAATACATTTCTTCAAAAAATTCACAAAGTCCCATTCTGAATGGGGACTTAAAAAAAAATTCAACCTTTATCGCCCAAAAAGTGAAAACATCCAAATGTAATTTTCTTCTTCAAAGAAGTGACAAATTCTTTTTCTGACAAGTGACTTGGAAGCTCTTTTGACTTCTTTCAAAAGTTAAAAAAAATTTAAGTCCCATCTTATTATGAGATGGGACTTGGAAAAATATTCAACTTTTGTCTAAGTTGACATGTCCCATCTCCCATGTCAGAATGGGACATTTTGACTTATTGGATGGAAAGAGAAACTTTTTTGGTCCAAATAGTGAAAAAGTCCAAATTCATAGTTTTTGTCAAAAAAGTGACAAAGCCCATTCTGAGTGGAGATTTGAAAATATTTCACATTTTTTCATCCAAAAAGTGAAAAAATCTAAATTACATCTTTTTTAGTCCCAAAAGTGAAAAAATCTAATTTCAATTTTCTTCTTCAAAAAAGTGACAAAGTCCCGTTCTGAGTGGGCACTTAGAAAAAAATTCAAATTTTTCATCCAAAAAGTGAAGAAATCCAAATTTCATTTTTTATAGTCCCATAAGTGAAAAAATCGAATTTCATTTTTTTTCTTCAAAAAAGTGTATAAGTCTAATTCTGAGTGGGCACTTGGAAACATTTTCAACTTTTTTCATCCAAAAAGTGAAAAAATTCAAATTTCATCTTTTTTGTGTCCCAAAAGGGAAAAAATCAAATTTCAATTGTTTTTTTCAAAAAAGTGACAAAGTCCCATTCTGAGTGGGCACTTGGAAAAAATTTAAACTTTTTCATTCAAAAAGTTAAAAAATCCAAATTTAATTTTTTTAGTCTCAATAGGTAACAAAATCAAATTTCCATTTTTTACTTCAAAAAAGTGACAAAGTCAAATTCTGAGTGGGCACTTAGAAAATATTTCTACTTTTTTCATCCAAAAAGTGAAAAAATCCAAATTCAATACATTTCTTCAAAAAATTCACAAAGTCCCATTCTGAAGAAATCCAAATTTCATTTTTTCTTGTCCCATAAGTGAAAAAATCGAATTTCAATTTTTTTCTTCAAAAAAGTGTATAAGTCTAATTCTGAGTGGGCACTTGGAAAAAATTTCAACTTTTTTCATCCAAAAAGTGAAAAAATCAAAATTAACCTTTTTTAGTCCCAAAAGTGAAAAAATAGAATTTCAATTTTTTTCTTCAAAAAAGTGATAAAGTCTCATTCTGAGTGGGCACTTATACATTTTTTTAACTTTTTTCATCCAAAAAGTGAAAAAATCCAAATTTAATCTTTTTTAGTCTCAATAGGTAACAAAATCGAATTTCAACTTTTTTCTTCAAAAAAGTGATAAAGTCTCATTCTGAGTGGGCACTTAGAAAATATTTCAACTTTTTTCATCAAAAAGTATAAAAATCCAAATTTCATCTTTTTAATCCCAACAGTCAAAAAATCTAATTTATTTTTTTTTCTCCAAAAAAGTGACAAAGTCCCATTCTGAGTGGGCACTTGGAATTTGTTTAAACTTTTTCATCCAAAAAGTGAAAAAATCCAAATTTTATCTTTCTTGGTCCCAAAAATGAAACAATCAAATTTCAATTTTTTTTTCGAACAAATGAAAAAAGTCCCATTCTGAGAAGGCACTTAAAATGTTTTCAACTTTTTTCATCCAAATAGTGAGAAAATCAAAATTCCATCTTTTTTAGTCCCAAAAGTGAAAAAATCAAATTTTTTTTTTTTTCAAAAAGTGAAAAAATTCCCATTCTGAAGAAATCCAAATTTCATTTTTTCTAGTCCCATAAGTGAAAAAATCGAATTTCAATTTTTTTCTTCAAAAAAGTGTATAAGTCTAATTCTGAGTGGGCACTTATCAAATTTTTTAACTTTTTTCATCCAAAAAGTGAAAAAATCCAAATTTCATCTTTTTAGTCCCAAAAGCGAAAAAATAGAATTTCAATTTTTTTCTTCAAAAAAGTGATTAAGTCTCATTCTGAGTGGGCACTTATAACATTTTTTAACTTTTTTCATCCAAAAAGTGAAAAAATCCAAATTTCATCTTTTTTAGTCCAAAAGGGAAAAAATCGAATTTCAATTTTTTTCTTCAAAAAAGTGATAAAGTCTCATTCTGAGTGGGCACTTAGAAAATATTTCAACTTTTTCATCCAAAAAGTGAAAAAATCCAAATTTCATCTTTTTTAGTCCCAAAAGGGAAAAAATCGAATTTCAATTTTTTTCTTCAAAAAAGTGATAAAGTCAAATTCTGAGTGGGCACTTAGAAAATATTTCAACTTTTTTCATCCAAAAAGTGAAAAAATCCAAATTTCATCTTTTTTAGTCCCAAAAAGGAAAAAATCGAATTTCAATTTTTTTCTTCAAAAAAGTGATAAAGTCTCATTCTGAGTGGGCACTTGGAAAAAAAATCAACTTTTTTCATCCAAAAAGTGAAAAAGTCCAAATTTAATCTTTTTTAGTCTCAATAGGTAAAAATAAAATTTCCATTTTTTACTTAAAAAAAGTGACAAAGTCAAATTCTGAGTGGGCACTTAAAAATATTTCAACTTTTTTCATCCAAAAATTGAAAAAATCCAAATTTTATCTTTCTTAGTCCCAAAAATGAAACAATCAAATTTCATTTTTTTTTCGAACAAGTGAAAAAAGTCCCATTCTGAGAGGGCACTTAAAAAAATTTCAACTTTTTTCATCCAAATAGTGAAAAAATCAAAATTCCATCTTTTTTAGTCCCAAAAGTGAAAACATCAAATTATTTTTTTTTTCAAACAAGTGCCATTCTGAGTGGGCACTTAGAAAAAATTTCTACTTTTTTCATCCAAAAAGTGAAAAAATCCGAATTCAATACATTTCTTCAAAAAATTCACAAAGTCCCATTCTGAATGGGGACTTAAAAAAAAATTCAACCTTTATCGCCCAAAAAGTGAAAACATCCAAATGTAATTTTCTTCTTCAAAGAAGTGACACATTTCTTTTCTGACAAGTGACTTGGAAGCTCTTTTGACTTCTTTCAAAAGTTAAAAAAAAATTTAAGTCCCATCTTATTATGAGATGGGACTTGGAAAAATATTCAACTTTTGTCTAAGTTGACATGTCCCATCTCCCATGTCAGAATGGGACATTTTGACTTATTGGATGGAAAGAGAAACTTTTTTGGTCCAAATAGTGAAAAAGTTCAAATTCATAGTTTTTGTCAAAAAAGTGACAAAGCCCATTCTGAGTGGAGATTTGAAAATATTTCACATTTTTTCATCCAAAAAGTGAAAAAATCTAAATTACATCTTTTTTAGTCCCAAAAGTGAAAAATCTAATTTCAATTTTCTTCTTCAAAAAAGTGACAAAGTCCCGTTCTGAGTGGGCACTTAGAAAAAAATTCAAATTTTTCATCCAAAAAGTGAAGAAATCCAAATTTCATTTTTTATAGTCCCATAAGTGAAAAAATCGAATTTCAATTTTTTTCTTCAAAAAAGTGTATAAGTCTAATTCTGAGTGGGCACTTATCAAATTTTTTAACTTTTTTCATCCAAAAAGTGAAAATTTCCAAATTTCATCTTTTTTAGTCCCAAAAGCGAAAAAATAGAATTTCAATTTTTTTCTTCAAAAAAGTGATTAAGTTTCATTCTGAGTGGGCACTTATAACATTTTTTAACTTTTTTCATCCAAAAAGTGAAAAAATCCAAATTTCATCTTTTTTAGTCCCAAAAGGGAAAAAATCGAATTTCAATTTTTTCTTCAAAAAGTGATAAAGTCTCATTCTGAGTGGGCACTTAGAAAATATTTCAACTTTTTCATCCAAAAAGTAAAAAAATCCAAATTTCATCTTTTTTAGTCCCAAAAGGGAAAAAATCGAATTTCAATTTTTTTCTTCAAAAAAGTGATAAAGTCAAATTCTGAGTGGGCACTTAGAAAATATTTCAACTTTTTTCATCCAAAAAGTGAAAAAATCCAAATTTCATCTTTTTTAGTCCCAAAAAGGAAAAAATCGAATTTCAATTTTTTTCTTCAAAAAAGTGATAAAGTCTCATTCTGAGTGGGCACTTGGAAAAAAAATCAACTTTTTTCATCCAAAAAGTGAAAAAGTCCAAATTTAATCTTTTTTAGTCTCAATAGGTAAAAAATCAAATTTCCATTTTTTACTTAAAAAAAAGTGACAAAGTCAAATTCTGAGTGGGCACTTAGAAAATATTTCAACTTTTTTCATCCAAAAATTGAAAAAATCCAAATTTTATCTTTTTTAGTCCCACACGTGAAAAACTCTAATTTCAATTTTTTTCTTTAAAAAAGTGACAAAGTCCCATTTGAGTGGGCACTTGGAAAAAAATTCAACTTTTTTCATCCAAAAAGTGAAAAATCCAAATTTCATCTTTCTTAGTCCCAAAAATGAAACAATCAAATTTCATTTTTTTTTCGAACAAGTGAAAAAAGTCCCATTCTGAGAGGGCACTTAAAAAAATTTCAACTTTTTTCATCCAAATAGTGAAAAAATCTAAATTCCATCTTTTTTAGTCCCAAAAGTGAAAACATCAAATTAATTTTTTTTTTCAAACAAGTGCCATTCTGAGTGGGCACTTAGAAAAAATTTCTACTTTTTTCATCCAAAAAGTGAAAAAATCCGAATTCAATACATTTCTTCAAAAAATTCACAAAGTCCCATTCTGAATGGGGACTTAAAAAAAAATTCAACCTTTATCGCCCAAAAAGTGAAAACATCCAAATGTAATTTTCTTCTTCAAAGAAGTGACAGATTTCTTTTCTGACAAGTGACTTGGAAGCTCTTTTGACTTCTTTCAAAAGTTAAAAAAAAATTTAAGTCCCATCTTATTATGAGATGGGACTTGGAAAAATATTCAACTTTTGTCTAAGTTGACATGTCCCATCTCCCATGTCAGAATGGGACATTTTGACTTATTGGATGGAAAGAGAAACTTTTTTAGTCCAAATAGTGAAAAAGTTCAAATTCATAGTTTTTGTCAAAAAAGTGACAAAGCCCATTCTGAGTGGAGATTTGAAAATATTTCACATTTTTTCATCCAAAAAGTGAAAAAATCTAAATTACATCTTTTTTAGTCCCAAAAGTGAAAAAATCTAATTTCAATTTTCTTCTTCAAAAAAGTGACAAAGTCCCGTTCTGAGTGGGCACTTAGAAAAAAATTCAAATTTTTCATCCAAAAAGTGAAGAAATCCAAATTTCATTTTTTATAGTCCCATAAGTGAAAAAATCGAATTTCAATTTTTTTCTTCAAAAAAGTGTATAAGTCTAATTCTGAGTGGGCACTTATCAAATTTTTTAACTTTTTTCATCCAAAAAGTGAAAAAATCCAAATTTCATCTTTTTTAGTCCCAAAAGCGAAAAAATAGAATTTCAATTTTTTTCTTCAAAAAAGTGATTAAGTTTCATTCTGAGTGGGCACTTATAACATTTTTTAACTTTTTTCATCCAAAAAGTGAAAAAATCCAAATTTCATCTTTTTTAGTCCCAAAAGGGAAAAAATCGAATTTCAATTTTTTCTTCAAAAAAGTGATAAAGTCTCATTCTGAGTGGGCACTTAGAAAATATTTCAACTTTTTCATCCAAAAAGTGAAAAAATCCAAATTTCATCTTTTTTAGTCCCAAAAGGGAAAAAATCGAATTTCAATTTTTTTCTTCAAAAAGTGATAAAGTCAAATTCTGAGTGGGCACTTAGAAAATATTTCAACTTTTTTCATCCAAAAAGTGAAAAAATCCAAATTTCATCTTTTTTAGTCCCAAAAAGGAAAAAATCGAATTTCAATTTTTTTCTTCAAAAAAGTGATAAAGTCTCATTCTGAGTGGGCACTTGGAAAAAAAATCAACTTTTTTCATCCAAAAAGTGAAAAAGTCCAAATTTAATCTTTTTTAGTCTCAATAGGTAAAAAATCAAATTTCCATTTTTTACTTAAAAAAAGTGACAAAGTCAAATTCTGAGTGGGCACTTAGAAAATATTTCAACTTTTTTCATCCAAAAATTGAAAAAATCCAAATTTTATCTTTTTTAGTCCCACACGTGAAAAACTCTAATTTCAATTTTTTTCTTTAAAAAAGTGACAAAGTCCCATTTGAGTGGGCACTTGGAAAAAAATTCAACTTTTTTCATCCAAAAAGTGAAAAAATCCAAATTTCATCTTTCTTAGTCCCAAAAATGAAACAATCAAATTTCATTTTTTTTTCGAACAAGTGAAAAAAGTCCCATTCTGAGAGGGCACTTAAAAAAATTTCAACTTTTTTCATCCAAATAGTGAAAAAATCTAAATTCCATCTTTTTTAGTCCCAAAAGTGAAAACATCAAATTAATTTTTTTTTTCAAACAAGTGCCATTCTGAGTGGGCACTTAGAAAAAATTTCTACTTTTTTCATCCAAAAAGTGAAAAAATCCGAATTCAATACATTTCTTCAAAAAATTCACAAAGTCCCATTCTGAATGGGGACTTAAAAAAAAATTCAACCTTTATCGCCCAAAAAGTGAAAACATCCAAATGTAATTTTCTTCTTCAAAGAAGTGACAGATTTCTTTTCTGACAAGTGACTTGGAAGCTCTTTTGACTTCTTTCAAAAGTTAAAAAAAAATTTAAGTCCCATCTTATTATGAGATGGGACTTGGAAAAATATTCAACTTTTGTCTAAGTTGACATGTCCCATCTCCCATGTCAGAATGGGACATTTTGACTTATTGGATGGAAAGAGAAACTTTTTGGTCCAAATAGTGAAAAAGTTCAAATTCATAGTTTTTGTCAAAAAAGTGACAAAGCCCATTCTGAGTGGAGATTTGAAAATATTTCACATTTTTTCATCCAAAAAGTGAAAAAATCTAAATTACATCTTTTTTAGTCCCAAAAGTGAAAAAATCTAATTTCAATTTTCTTCTTCAAAAAGTGACAAAGTCCCGTTCTGAGTGGGCACTTAGAAAAAAATTCAAATTTTTCATCCAAAAAGTGAAGAAATCCAAATTTCATTTTTTATAGTCCCATAAGTGAAAAAATCGAATTTCAATTTTTTTCTTCAAAAAAGTGTATAAGTCTAATTCTGAGTGGGCACTTATCAAATTTTTTAACTTTTTTCATCAAAAAGTGAAAAAATCCAAATTTCATCTTTTTTAGTCCCAAAAGCGAAAAAATAGAATTTCAATTTTTTTCTTCAAAAAGTGATTAAGTTTCATTCTGAGTGGGCACTTATAACATTTTTTAACTTTTTTCATCCAAAAAGTGAAAAAATCCAAATTTCATCTTTTTTAGTCCCAAAAGGGAAAAAATCGAATTTCAATTTTTTCTTCAAAAAAGTGATAAAGTCTCATTCTGAGTGGGCACTTAGAAAATATTTCAACTTTTTCATCCAAAAAGTGAAAAAATCCAAATTTCATCTTTTTTAGTCCAAAAGGGAAAAAATCGAATTTCAATTTTTTTCTTCAAAAAGTGATAAAGTCAAATTCTGAGTGGGCACTTAGAAAATATTTCAACTTTTTTCATCCAAAAAGTGAAAAAATCCAAATTTCATCTTTTTTAGTCCCAAAAAGGAAAAATCGAATTTCAATTTTTTTCTTCAAAAAAGTGATAAGTCTCATTCTGAGTGGGCACTTGGAAAAAAAATCAACTTTTTTCATCCAAAAAGTGAAAAAGTCCAAATTTAATCTTTTTTAGTCTCAATAGGTAAAAAATCAAATTTCCATTTTTTACTTAAAAAAAGTGACAAAGTCAAATTCTGAGTGGGCACTTAGAAAATATTTCAACTTTTTTCATCCAAAAATTGAAAAAATCCAAATTTTATCTTTCTTAGTCCCAAAAATGAAACAATCAAATTTCATTTTTTTTTCGAACAAGTGAAAAAAGTTCCATTCTGAGAGGGCACTTAAAAAAATTTCAACTTTTTTCATCCAAATAGTGAAAAAATCAAAATTCCATCTTTTTTAGTCCCAAAAGTGAAAACATCAAATTAATTTTTTTTTTCAAACAAGTGCCATTCTGAGTGGGCACTTAGAAAAAATTTCTACTTTTTTCATCCAAAAAGTGAAAAAATCCGAATTCAATACATTTCTTCAAAAAATTCACAAAGTCCCATTCTGAATGGGGACTTAAAAAAAATTCAACCTTTATCGCCCAAAAAGTGAAAACATCCAAATGTATTTCTTCTTCAAAGAAGTGACACATTTCTTTTCTGACAAGTGACTTGGAAGCTCTTTTGACTTCTTTCAAAAGTTAAAAAAAAATTTAAGTCCCATCTTATTATGAGATGGGACTTGGAAAAATATTCAACTTTTGTCTAAGTTGACATGTCCCATCTCCCATGTCAGAATGGGACATTTTGACTTATTGGATGGAAAGAGAAACTTTTTTGGTCCAAATAGTGAAAAAGTTCAAATTCATAGTTTTTGTCAAAAAAGTGACAAAGCCCATTCTGAGTGGAGATTTGAAAATATTTCACATTTTTTCATCCAAAAAGTGAAAAAATCTAAATTACATCTTTTTTAGTCCCAAAAGTGAAAAAATCTAATTTCAATTTTCTTCTTCAAAAAAGTGACAAAGTCCCGTTCTGAGTGGGCACTTAGAAAAAAATTCAAATTTTTCATCCAAAAAGTGAAGAAATCCAAATTTCATTTTTTATAGTCCCATAAGTGAAAAAATCGAATTTCATTTTTTTTCTTCAAAAAAGTGTATAAGTCTAATTCTGAGTGGGCACTTGGAAACATTTTCAACTTTTTTCATCCAAAAAGTGAAAAAATTCAAATTTCATCTTTTTTGTGTCCCAAAAGGGAAAAAATCAAATTTCAATTGTTTTTTTCAAAAAAGTGACAAAGTCCCATTCTGAGTGGGCACTTGGAAAAAATTTAAACTTTTTCATTCAAAAAGTTAAAAAATCCAAATTTAATCTTTTTTAGTCTCAATAGGTAACAAAATCAAATTTCCATTTTTTACTTCAAAAAAGTGACAAAGTCAAATTCTGAGTGGGCACTTAGAAAATATTTCAACTTTTTTCATCCAAAAAGTGAAAAAATCCAAATTTCATCTTTTTTAGTCCCAAAAAGGAAAAAATCGAATTTCAATTTTTTTCTTCAAAAAAGTGATAAAGTCTCATTCTGAGTGGGTACTTGGAAAAAAAATCAACTTTTTTCATCCAAAAAGTGAAAAAGTCCAAATTTAATCTTTTTTAGTCTCAATAGGTAAAAAATCAAATTTCCATTTTTTACTTCAAAAAAGTGACAAAGTCAAATTCTGAGTGGGCACTTAGAAAATATTTCAACTTTTTTCATCCAAAAAGTGAAAAAATCCAAATTTCATCTTTTTTAGTCCCAAACGTGAAAAACTCTAATTTCAATTTTTTTCTTTAAAAAAGTGACAAAGTCCCATTTGAGTGGGCACTTGGAAAAAAATTCAACTTTTTTCATCCAAAAAGTGAAAAAATCCAAATTTTATCTTTCTTAGTCCCAAAAATGAAACAATCAAATTTCATTTTTTTTTCGAACAAGTGAAAAAAGTCCCATTCTGAGAGGGCACTTAAAAAAAATTCAACTTTTTTCATCCAAATAGTGAAAAAATCAAAATTCCATCTTTTTTAGTCCCTAAAGTGAAAACATCAAATTAAATTTTTTTTCTCAAAAAAGTGCCATTCTGAGTGGACACTTAGAAAAAATTTCTACTTTTTTCATCCAAAAAGTGAAAAAATCCGAATTCAATACATTTCTTCAAAAAATTCACAAAGTCCCATTCTGAATGGGGACTTAAAAAAAAATTCAACCTTTATCGCCCAAAAAGTGAAAACATCCAAATTTAATTTTCTTCTTCAAAGAAGTGACAAATTTCTTTTCTGACAAGTGACTTGGAAGCTCTTTTGACTTCTTTCAAAAGTTAAAAAAAAATGTAAGTCCCATCTTATTATGAGATGGGACTTGGAAAAATATTCAACTTTTGTCTAAGTTGACATGTCCCATCTCCCATGTCAGAATGGGACATTTTGACTTATTGGATGGAAAGATAAACTTTTTTGGTCCAAATAGTGAAAAAGTGCAAATTCATAGTTTTTGTCAAAAAAGTGACAAAGCCCATTCTGAGTGGGGATTTGAAAATATTTCAAATTTTTTCATCCAAAAAGTGAAAAAATCTAAATTACATCTTTTTTAGTCCCAAAAGTGAAAAAATCTAATTTCAATTTTCTTCTTCAAAAAAGTGACAAAGTCCCGTTCTGAGTGGGCACTTAGGAAAAAATTCAAATTTTTCATCCAAAAAGTGAAGAAATCCAAATTTCATTTTTTATAGTCCCATAAGTGAAAAAATCGAATTTCATTTTATTTCTTCAAAAAAGTGTATAAGTCTAATTCTGAGTGGGCACTTGGAATAATTTTCAACTTTTTTCATCCAAAAAGTGAAAAAATTCAAATTTCATCTTTTTTGTGTCCCAAAAGGGAAAAAATCAATTTTCAATTGTTTTTTTCAAAAAAGTGACAAAGTCCCATTCTGAGTGGACACTTGGAAAAAATTTCTACTTTTTTCATCCAAAAAGTGAAAAAATCAAAATTCAATACATTTCTTCAAAAAATTCACGAAGTCCCATTCTGAAGAAATCCAAATTTCATTTTTTCTTGTCCCATAAGTGAAAAAATCGAATATCAATTTTTTTCTTCAAAAAAGTGTATAAGTCTAATTCTGAGTGGGCACTTGGAAAAATTTTCAACTGTTTTCATCCAAAAAGTGAAAAAATCCAAATTTCATCTTTTTTTAGTCCCAAAAGCGAAAAAATAGAATTTCAATTGTTTTTTTCAAAAAAGTGACAAAGTCCCATTCTGAGTGGGCACTTATAAATTTTTTGATCTTTTTTCATCCAAAAAGTGAAAAAATCCAAATGTAATCTTTTTTAGTCTCAATAGGTAACAAAATCAAATTTCCATTTTTTACTTCAAAAAAGTGAAAAAGTCAAATTCTGAGTGGGCACTTAGAAAATATTTCAACTTTTTTCATCCAAAAAGTATAAAAATCCAAATTTCATCTTTTTTAATCCCAACAGTCAAAAAATCAAATTTTTTTTTTTTCTCCAAAAAAGTGACAAAGTCCCATTCTGAGTGGGCACTTGGAATTTGTTTAAACTTTTTCATCCAAAAAGTGAAAAAATTCAAATTTTATCTTTCTTGGTCCCAAAAATGAAACAATCAAATTTCAATTTTTTTTTCGAACAAATGAAAAAAGTCCCATTCTGAGAGGGCACTTAAAATGTTTTCAACTTTTTTCATCCAAATAGTGAGAAAATCAAAATTCCATCTTTTTTAGTCCCAAAAGTGAAAAAATCAAATTTAATTTTTTTTTTCAAAAAAGTGAAAAAATTCCCATTCTGAAGAAATCCAAATTTCATTTTTTCTAGTCCCATAAGTGAAATAATCGAATTTCAATTTTTTTCTTCAAAAAAGTGTATAAGTCTAATTCTGAGTGGGCACTTATCAAATTTTTTAACTTTTTTCATCCAAAAAGTGAAAAAATCCAAATTTCATCTTTTTTAGTCCCAAAAGCGAAAAAATAGAATTTCAATTTTTTTCTTCAAAAAAGTGATAAAGTCTCATTCTGAGTGGGCACTTATAACATTTTTTAACTTTTTTCATCCAAAAAGTGAAAAAATCCAAATTTCATCTTTTTTAGTCCCAAAAGGGAAAAAATCGAATTTCAATTTTTTTCTTCAAAAAAGTGATAAAGTCTCATTCTGAGTGGGCACTTAGAAAATATTTCAACTTTTTCATCCAAAAAGTGAAAAAATCCAAATTTAATCTTTTTTAGTCTCAATATGTAAAAAAAACGAATTTCAATTTTTTTCTTCAAAAAAGTGACAAAGTCAAATTCTGAGTGGGCACTTAGAAAATATTTCAACTTTTTTCATCCAAAAAGTGAAAAAATCCAAATTTCATCTTTTTTAGTCCCAAAAAGGAAAAAATCGAATTTCAATTTTTTTCTTCAAAAAAGTGATAAAGTCTCATTCTGAGTGGGCACTTGGAAAAAAAATCAACTTTTTTCATCCAAAAAGTGAAAAAGTCAAAATTTAATCTTTTTTAGTCTCAATAGGTAAAAAATCAAATTTCCATTTTTTACTTCAAAAAAGTGACAAAGTCAAATTCTGAGTGGGCACTTAGAAAATATTTCAACTTTTTTCATCCAAAAAGTGAAAAAATCCAAATTTCATCTTTTTTAGTCCCAAACGTGAAAAACTCTAATTTCAATTTTTTTCTTTAAAAAAGTGACAAAGTCCCATTTGAGTGGGCACTTGGAAAAAAATTCAACTTTTTTCATCCAAAAAGTGAAAAAATCCAAATTTCATCTTTCTTAGTCCCAAAAGTGAAACAATCAAATTTCATTTTTTTTTCGAACAAGTGAAAAAAGTCCCATTCTGAGAGGGCACTTAAAAAAATTTCAACTTTTTTCATCCAAATAGTGAAAAAATCAAAATTCCATCTTTTTTAGTCCCAAAAGTGAAAACATCAAATTAATTTTTTTTTTAAAACAAGTGCCATTCTGAGTGGACACTTAGAAAAAATTTCTACTTTTTTCATCCAAAAAGTGAAAAAATCCGAATTCAATACATTTCTTCAAAAAATTCACAAAGTCCCATTCTGAATGGGGACTTAAAAAAAAATTCAACCTTTATCGCCCAAAAAGTGAAAACATCCAAATGTAATTTTCTTCTTCAAAGAAGTGACAGATTTCTTTTCTGACAAGTGACTTGGAAGCTCTTTTGACTTCTTTCAAAAGTTAAAAAAAAAATTAAGTCCCATCTTATAATGAGATGGGACTTGGAAAAATATTCAACTTTTGTCTAAGTTGACATGTCCCATCTCCCATGTCAGAATGGGACATTTTGACTTATTGGATGGAAAGAGAAACTTTTTTGGTCCAAATAGTGAAAAAGTGCAAATTCATAGTTTTTGTCAAAAAAGTGACAAAGCCCATTCTGAGTGGAGATTTGAAAATATTTCACATTTTTTCATCCAAAAAGTGAAAAAATCTAAATTACATCTTTTTTAGTCCCACAAGTGAAAAAATCTAATTTCAATTTTCTTCTTCAAAAAAGTGACAAAGTCCCGTTCTGAGTGGGCACTTAGAAAAAAATTCAAATTTTTCATCCAAAAAGTGAAGAAATCCAAATTTCATTTTTTATAGTCCCATAAGTGAAAAAATCGAATTTCATTTTTTTTCTTCAAAAAAGTGTATAAGTCTAATTCTGAGTGGGCACTTGGAAACATTTTCAACTTTTTTCATCCAAAAAGTGAAAAAATTCAAATTTCATCTTTTTTGTGTCCCAAAAGGGAAAAAATCAAATTTCAATTGTTTTTTTCAAAAAAGTGACAAAGTCCCATTCTGAGTGGGCACTTGGAATTTTTTTTAACTTTTTCATCCAAAAAGTGAAAAAATCCAAATTTAATCTTTTTTAGTCTCAATAGGTAACAAAATCAAATTTCCAGTTTTTACTTCAAAAAAGTGAAAAAGTCAAATTCTGAGTGGGCACTTAGAAAACATTTCAACTGCTTTCATCCAAAAAGTATAAAAATCCAAATTTCATTTTTTTTAATCCCAACAGTCAAAAAATCTAATTTATTTTTTTTCTCCAAAAAAGTGACAAAGTCCCATTCTGAGTGGGCACTTGGAATTTTTTTAAACTTTTTCATCCAAAAAGTGAAAAAAATCCAAATTTTATCTTTCTTAGTCCCAAAAATGAAACCATCAAATTTCAATATTTTTTTCGAACAAGAGAAAAAAGTCCCATTCTGAGAGGGCACTTAAATTTTTTTCATCCAAATAGTGAAAAAATCAAAATTCCATCTTTTTTAGTGCCAAAAGTGAAAAAATCAAATGTAATTTTTTTTTTCAAAAAAGTGAAAAAAGTCCCATTCTGAGTCGACACTTGGAAAAAATGTCTACTTTTTTCATCCAAAAAGTGAAAAAATCCAAATTCAATACATTTCTTCAAAAAATTCACAAAGTTCCATTCTGAAGAAATCCAAATTTCATTTTTTCTTGTCCCATAAGTGAAAAAATCGAATTTAAATTTTTTTCTTCAAAGAAGTGTATAAGTCTAATTCTGAGTGGGCACTTGGAAAAATTTTCAACTTTTTTCATCCAAAAAGTGAAAAAATCCAAATTTCATCTTTTTTAGTCCCAAAAGTGAAAAAAATAAAAATTCAATTTTTTTCTTCAAAAAAGTGATATAGTCTCATTCTGAGTGGGCACTTATAAATTTTTTAAACTTTTTTCATCCAAAAAGTGAAAAAATCCAAATTTAATCTTTTTTAGTCCCAAAAGGGAAAAAAATCGAATTTCAATTTTTTTCTTCAAAAAAGTGATAAAGTCTCATTCTGAGTGGGCACTTAGAAAATATTTCAACTTTATTCATCCAAAAAGTGAAAAAATCCAAATTTAATCTTTTTTAGTCTCAATATGTAAAAAAACAAATTTCAATTTTTTTCTTCAAAAAAGTGATAAAGTCCCATTTTGAGTGGGCACTTGGAAAAAAAATCAACTTTTTTCATCCAAAAAGTGAAAAAATTCTAATTTCATCTTTTTTGTGACCCAAAAGGGAAAAAATCTAATTTCAATTGTTTTTTTCAAAAAAGCGACAAACTCCCATTCTGAGTGGGCACTTGGAAAAAATTTAAACTTTTTCATCCAAAAAGTGAAAAAATCCAAATTTAATCTTTTTTAGTCTCAATAGGTAACAAAATCAAATTTCCATTTTTTACTTCAAAAATCTGAAAACGTCAAATTCTGAGTGGGCACTTAGAAAATATTTCAACTTTTTTCATCCAAAAAGTATAAAAATCTAAATTTCATCTTTTTTAATCCCAACAGTCAAAAAATCAAATTTATTTATTTTTCTCCAAAAAAGTGACAAAGTCCCATTCTGAGTGGGCACTTGGAATTTTTTAAAACTTTTTCATCCAAAAAGTGAAAAAATCCAAATGTTATCTTTCTTAGTCCCAAAAATGAAACAATCAAATTTCAATTTTTTTTTCGAACAAGTGAAAAAAGTCCCATTCTGACAGGGCACTTAACATTTTTTCAACTTTTTTCATCCAAATAGTGAAAAAATCAAAATTCCATCTTTTTTCGTCCCAAAAGTGAAAAAATCAAATGTAATTTTTTTTTTCAAAAAAGTGAAAAAAGTCCCATTCTGAGTGGACACTTGGAAAAAATTTCTACTTTTTTCATCCAAAAAGCGAAAAAATCAAAATTCAATACATTTCTTCAAAAAATTCACGAAGTCCCATTCTGAAGAAATCCAAATTTCAGTTTTTCTTGTCCCATAAGTGAAAAAATCGAATTTCAATTTTTTTCTTCAAAAAAGTGTATAAGTCTAATTCTGAGTGGGCACTTGGAAAAATTTTCAACTGTTTTCATCCAAAAAGTGAAAAAATCCAAATTTCATCTTTTTTAGTCCCAAAAGCGAAAAAATAGAATTTCAATTGTTTTTTTCAAAAAAGTGACAAAGTCCCATTCTGAGTGGGCACTTATAAATTTTTTTATCTTTTTTCATCCAAAAAGTGAAAAAATCCAAATTTAATCTTTTTTAGTCTCAATAGGTAACAAAATCAAATTTCCATTTTTTACTTCAAAAAAGTGAAAAAGTCAAATTCTGAGTGGGCACTTAGAAAATATTTCAACTTTTTTCATCCAAAAAGTATAAAAATCCAAATTTCATCTTTTTTAATCCCAACAGTCAAAAAATCAAATTTATTTTTTTTTCTCCAAAAAAGTGACAAAGTCCCATTCTGAGTGGGCACTTGGAATTTGTTTAAACTTTTTCATCCAAAAAGTGAAAAAATCCAAATTTTATCTTTCTTGGTCCCAAAAATGAAACAATCAAATTTCAATTTTTTTTTCGAACAAATGAAAAAAGTCCCATTCTGAGAGGGCACTTAAAATGTTTTCAACTTTTTTCATCCAAATAGTGAGAAAATCAAAATTCCATCTTTTTTACTCCCAAAAGTGAAAAAATCAAATTTTTCTTTTTTTTTCAAAAAAGTGAAAAAATTCCCATTCTGAAGAAATCCAAATTTCATTTTTTCTAGTCCCATAAGTGAAAAAATCGAATTTCAATTTTTTTCTTCAAAAAAGTGTATAAGTCTAATTCTGAGTGGGCACTTATCAAATTTTTTAACTTTTTTCATCCAAAAAGTGAAAAAATCCAAATTTCATCTTTTTTAGTCCCAAAAGCGAAAAAATAGAATTTCAATTTTTTTCTTCAAAAAAGTGATTAAGTCTCATTCTGAGTGGGCACTTATAACATTTTTTAACTTTTTTCATCCAAAAAGTGAAAAAATCCAAATTTCATCTTTTTTAGTCCCAAAAGGGAAAAAATCGAATTTCAATTTTTTTCTTCAAAAAAGTGATAAAGTCTCATTCTGAGTGGGGACTTAGAAAATATTTCAACTTTTTCATCCAAAAAGTGAAAAAATCCAAATTTCATCTTTTTTAGTCCCAAAAGGGAAAAAATCGAATTTCAATTTTTTTCTTCAAAAAAGTGATAAAGTCAAATTCTGAGTGGGCACTTAGAAAATATTTCAACTTTTTTCATCCAAAAAGTGAAAAAATCCAAATTTCATCTTTTTTAGTCCCAAAAAGGAAAAAATCGAATTTCAATTTTTTTCTTCAAAAAAGTGATAAAGTCTCATTCTGAGTGGGCACTTGGAAAAAAAATCAACTTTTTTCATCCAAAAAGTGAAAAAGTCCAAATTTAATCTTTTTTAGTCTCAATAGGTAAAAAATCAAATTTCCATTTTTTACTTAAAAAAAGTGACAAAGTCAAATTCTGAGTGGGCACTTAGAAAATATTTCAACTTTTTTCATCCAAAAATTGAAAAAATCCAAATTTTATCTTTCTTAGTCCCAAAAATGAAACAATCAAATTTCATTTTTTTTTCGAACAAGTGAAAAAAGTCCCATTCTGAGAGGGCACTTAAAAAAATTTCAACTTTTTTCATCCAAATAGTGAAAAAATCAAAATTCCATCTTTTTTAGTCCCAAAAGTGAAAACATCAAATTAATTTTTTTTTTCAAACAAGTGCCATTCTGAGTGGGCACTTAGAAAAAATTTCTACTTTTTTCATCCAAAAAGTGAAAAAATCCGAATTCAATACATTTCTTCAAAAAATTCACAAAGTCCCATTCTGAATGGGGACTTAAAAAAAAATTCAACCTTTATCGCCCAAAAAGTGAAAACATCCAAATGTAATTTTCTTCTTCAAAGAAGTGACACATTTCTTTTCTGACAAGTGACTTGGAAGCTCTTTTGACTTCTTTCAAAAGTTAAAAAAAAATTTAAGTCCCATCTTATTATGAGATGGGACTTGGAAAAATATTCAACTTTTGTCTAAGTTGACATGTCCCATCTCCCATGTCAGAATGGGACATTTTGACTTATTGGATGGAAAGAGAAACTTTTTTGGTCCAAATAGTGAAAAAGTTCAAATTCATAGTTTTTGTCAAAAAAGTGACATAGCCCATTCTGAGTGGAGATTTGAAAATATTTCACATTTTTTCATCCAAAAAGTAAAAAAATCTAAATTACATCTTTTTTAGTCCCAAAAGTGAAAAAATCTAATTTCAATTTTCTTCTTCAAAAAAGTGACAAAGTCCCGGTCTGAGTGGGCACTTAGAAAAAAATTCAAATTTTTCATCCAAAAAGTGAAGAAATCCAAATTTCATTTTTTATAGTCCCATAAGTGAAAAAATCGAATTTCAATTTTTTTCTTCAAAAAAGTGTATAAGTCTAATTCTGAGTGGGCACTTATCAAATTTTTTAACTTTTTTCATCCAAAAAGTGAAAAAATCCAAATTTCATCTTTTTTAGTCCCAAAAGTGAAAAAATAGAATTTCAATTTTTTTCTTCAAAAAAGTGATTAAGTTTCATTCTGAGTGGGCACTTATAACATTTTTTAACTTTTTTCATCCAAAAAGTGAAAAAATCCAAATTTCATCTTTTTTAGTCCCAAAAGGGAAAAAATCGAATTTCAATTTTTTTCTTCAAAAAAGTGATAAAGTCTCATTCTGAGTGGGCACTTAGAAAATATTTCAACTTTTTCATCCAAAAAGTGAAAAAATCCAAATTTCATCTTTTTTAGTCCCAAAAGGGAAAAAATCGAATTTCAATTTTTTTCTTCAAAAAAGTGATAAAGTCAAATTCTGAGTGGGCACTTAGAAAATATTTCAACTTTTTTCATCCAAAAAGTGAAAAAATCCAAATTTCATCTTTTTTAGTCCCAAAAAGGAAAAAATCGAATTTCAATTTTTTTCTTCAAAAAAGTGATAAAGTCTCATTCTGAGTGGGCACTTGGAAAAAAAATCAACTTTTTTCATCCAAAAAGTGAAAAAGTCCAAATTTAATCTTTTTTAGTCTCAATAGGTAAAAAATCAAATTTCCATTTTTTACTTAAAAAAAGTGACAAAGTCAAATTCTGAGTGGGCACTTAGAAAATATTTCAACTTTTTTCATCCAAAAATTGAAAAAATCCAAATTTTATCTTTTTTAGTCCCACACGTGAAAAACTCTAATTTCAATTTTTTTCTTTAAAAAAGTGACAAAGTCCCATTTGAGTGGGCACTTGGAAAAAAATTCAACTTTTTTCATCCAAAAAGTGAAAAAATCCAAATTTCATCTTTCTTAGTCCCAAAAATGAAACAATCAAATTTCATTTTTTTTTCGAACAAGTGAAAAAAGTCCCATTCTGAGAGGGCACTTAAAAAAATTTCAACTTTTTTCATCCAAATAGTGAAAAAATCTAAATTCCATCTTTTTTAGTCCCAAAAGTGAAAACATCAAATTAATTTTTTTTTTCAAACAAGTGCCATTCTGAGTGGGCACTTAGAAAAAATTTCTACTTTTTTCATCCAAAAAGTGAAAAAATCCGAATTCAATACATTTCTTCAAAAAATTCACAAAGTCCCATTCTGAATGGGGACTTAAAAAAAAATTCAACCTTTATCGCCCAAAAAGTGAAAACATCCAAATGTAATTTTCTTCTTCAAAGAAGTGACAAATTTCTTTTCTGACAAGTGACTTGGAAGCTCTTTTGACTTCTTTCAAAAGTTAAAAAAAAATTTAAGTCCCATCTTATTATGAGATGGGACTTGGAAAAATATTCAACTTTTGTCTAAGTTGACATGTCCCATCTCCCATGTCAGAATGGGACATTTAGACTTATTGGATGGAAAGAGAAACTTTTTTGGTCCAAATAGTGAAAAAGTTCAAATTCATAGTTTTTGTCAAAAAAGTGACAAAGCCCATTCTGAGTGGAGATTTGAAAATATTTCACATTTTTTCATCCAAAAAGTGAAAAAATCTAAATTACATCTTTTTTAGTCCCAAAAGTGAAAAAATCTAATTTCAATTTTCTTCTTCAAAAAAGTGACAAAGTCCCGTTCTGAGTGGGCACTTAGAAAAAAATTCAAATTTTTCATCCAAAAAGTGAAGAAATCCAAATTTCATTTTTTATAGTCCCATAAGTGAAAAAATCGAATTTCATTTTTTTTCTTCAAAAAAGTGTATAAGTCTAATTCTGAGTGGGCACTTGGAAACATTTTCAACTTTTTTCATCCAAAAAGTGAAAAAATTCAAATTTCATCTTTTTTGTGTCCCAAAAGGGAAAAAATCAAATTTCAATTGTTTTTTTCAAAAAAGTGACAAAGTCCCATTCTGAGTGGGCACTTGGAAAAAATTTAAACTTTTTCATTCAAAAAGTTAAAAAATCCAAATTTAATTTTTTTAGTCTCAATAGGTAACAAAATCAAATTTCCATTTTTTACTTCAAAAAAGTGACAAAGTCAAATTCTGAGTGGGCACTTAGAAAATATTTCAACTTTTTTCATCCAAAAAGTGAAAAAATCCAAATTTCATCTTTTTTAGTCCCAAAAAGGAAAAAATCGAATTTCAATTTTTTTCTTCAAAAAAGTGATAAAGTCTCATTCTGAGTGGGTACTTGGAAAAAAAATCAACTTTTTTCACCCAAAAAGTGAAAAAGTCCAAATTTAATCTTTTTTAGTCTCAATAGGTAAAAAATCAAATTTCCATTTTTTATTTCAAAAAAGTGACAAAGTCAAATTCTGAGTGGGCACTTAGAAAATATTTCAACTTTTTTCATCCAAAAAGTGAAAAAATCCAAATTTCATCTTTTTTAGTCCCAAAAGCGAAAAAATAGAATTTCAATTGTTTTTTTCAAAAAAGTGACAAAGTCCCATTCTGAGTGGGCACTTATAAATTTTTTTATCTTTTTTCATCCAAAAAGTTAAAAAATCCAAATTTAATCTTTTTTAGTCTCAATAGGTAACAAAATCAAATTTCCATTTTTTACTTCAAAAAAGTGAAAAAGTCAAATTCTGAATGGGCACTTAGAAAATATTTCAACTTTTTTCATCCAAAAAGTTTAAATATCCAAATTTCATCTTTTTTAATCCCAACAGTCAAAAAATCAAATTTATTTTTTTTTCTCCAAAAAAGTGACAAAGTCCCATTCTGAGTGGGCACTTGGAATTTGTTTAAACTTTTTCATCCAAAAAGTGAAAAAATCCAAATTTTATCTTTCTTGGTCCCAAAAATGAAACAATCAAATTTCAATTTTTTTTTTCGAACAAATGAAAAAAGTCCCATTCTGAGAAGGCACTTAAAATGTTTTCAACTTTTTTCATCCAAATAGTGAGAAAATCAAAATTCCATCTTTTTTAGTCCCAAAAGTGAAAAAAACAATTTTTTTTTTTTCAAAAAAGTGAAAAAATTCCCATTCTGAAGAAATCTAAATTTCATTTTTTCTAGTCCCATAAGTGAAAAAATCGAATTTCAATTTTTTTCATCAAAAAAGTGTATAAGTCTAATTCTGAGTGGGCACTTATCAAATTTTTTAACTTTTTTCATCCAAAAAGTGAAAAAATCCAAATTTCATCTTTTTTAGTCCCAAAAGCGAAAAAATAGAATTTCAATTTTTTTCTTCAAAAAAGTGATTAAGTCTCATTCTGAGTGGGCACTTATAAAATTTTTTAACTTTTTTCATCCAAAAAGTGAAAAAATCCAAATTTCATTTTTTTTAGTCCCAAAAGGGAAAAAATCGAATTTCAATTTTTTTTCTTCAAAAAAGTGATAAAGTCTCATTCTGAGTGGGCACTTAGAAAATATTTCAACTTTTTCATCCAAAAAGTGAAAAAATCCAAATTTCATCTTTTTTAGTCCCAAAAGGGAAAAAATCGAATTTCAATTTTTTTCTTCAAAAAAGTGATAAAGTCTCATTCTGAGTGGGCACTTGGAAAAAAAATCAACTTTTTTCATCCAAAAAGTGAAAAAGTCCAAATTTAATCTTTTTTAGTCTCAATAGGTAAAAAATCAAATTTCCATTTTTTACTTAAAAAAAGTGACAAAGTCAAATTCTGAGTGGGCACTTAGAAAATATTTCAACTTTTTTCATCCAAAAATTGAAAAAATCCAAATTTTATCTTTCTTAGTCCCAAAAATGAAACAATCAAATTTCATTTTTTTTTTCGAACAAGTGAAAAAAGTTCCATTCTGAGAGGGCACTTAAAAAAATTTCAACTTTTTTCATCCAAATAGTGAAAAAATCAAAATTCCATCTTTTTTAGTCCCAAAAGTGAAAACATCAAATTAATTTTTTTTTTCAAACAAGTGCCATTCTGAGTGGGCACTTAGAAAAAATTTCTACTTTTTTCATCCAAAAAGTGAAAAAATCCGAATTCAATACATTTCTTCAAAAAATTCACAAAGTCCCATTCTGAATGGGGACTTAAAAAAAAATTCAACCTTTATCGCCCAAAAAGTGAAAACATCCAAATGTAATTTTCTTCTTCAAAGAAGTGACACATTTCTTTTCTGACAAGTGACTTGGAAGCTCTTTTGACTTCTTTCAAAAGTTAAAAAAAAATTTAAGTCCCATCTTATTATGAGATGGGACTTGGAAAAATATTCAACTTTTGTCTAAGTTGACATGTCCCATCTCCCATGTCAGAATGGCACATTTTGACTTATTGGATGGAAAGAGAAACTTTTTTGGTCCAAATAGTGAAAAAGTTCAAATTCATAGTTTTTGTCAAAAAAGTGACAAAGCCCATTCTGAGTGGAGATTTGAAAATATTTCACATTTTTTCATCCAAAAAGTGAAAAAATCTAAATTACATCTTTTTTAGTCCCAAAAGCGAAAAAATATAATTTCAATTTTTTTCTTCAAAAAAGTGATTAAGTCTCATTCTGAGGTGGGCACTTATAAAATTTTTTAACTTTTTTCATCCAAAAAGTGAAAAAATCCAAATTTCATTTTTTTAGTCCCAAAAGGGAAAAAATCGAATTTCAATTTTTTTCTTCAAAAAAGTGATAAAGTCTCATTCTGAGTGGGCACTTAGAAAATATTTCAACTTTTTCATCCAAAAAGTGAAAAAATCCAAATTTCATCTTTTTTAGTCCCAAAAGGGAAAAAATCGAATTTCAATTTTTTTCTTCAAAAAAGTGATAAAGTCAAATTCTGAGTGGGCACTTAGAAAATATTTCAACTTTTTTCATCCAAAAAGTGAAAAAATCCAAATTTCATCTTTTTTAGTCCCAAAAAGGAAAAAATCGAATTTCAATTTTTTTTCTTCAAAAAAGTGATAAAGTCTCATTCTGAGTGGGCACTTGGAAAAAAAATCAACTTTTTTCATCCAAAAAGTGAAAAAGTCCAAATTTAATCTTTTTTAGTCTCAATAGGTAAAAAATCAAATTTCCATTTTTTACTTCAAAAAAGTGACAAAGTCAAATTCTGAGTGGGCACTTAGAAAATATTTCAACTTTTTTCATCCAAAAATTGAAAAAATCCAAATTTTATCTTTCTTAGTCCCAAAAATGAAACAATCAAATTTCATTTTTTTTTTCGAACAAGTGAAAAAAGTTCCATTCTGAGAGGGCACTTAAAAAAATTTCAACTTTTTTCATCCAAATAGTGAAAAAATCAAAATTCCATCTTTTTTAGTCCCAAAAGTGAAAACATCAAATTAATTTTTTTTTTCAAACAAGTGCCATTCTGAGTGGGCACTTAGAAAAAATTTCTACTTTTTTCATCCAAAAAGTGAAAAAATCCGAATTCAATACATTTCTTCAAAAAATTCACAAAGTCCCATTCTGAATGGGGACTTAAAAAAAAATTCAACCTTTATCGCCCAAAAAGTGAAAACATCCAAATGTAATTTTCTTCTTCAAAGAAGTGACACATTTCTTTTCTGACAAGTGACTTGGAAGCTCTTTTGACTTCTTTCAAAAGTTAAAAAAAAATTTAAGTCCCATCATATTATGAGATGGGACTTGGAAAAATATTCAACTTTTGTCTAAGTTGACATGTCCCATCTCCCATGTCAGAATGGGACATTTTGACTTATTGGATGGAAAGAGAAACTTTTTTGGTCCAAATAGTGAAAAAGTTCAAATTCATAGTTTTTGTCAAAAAAGTGACAAAGCCCATTCTGAGTGGAGATTTGAAAATATTTCACATTTTTTCATCCAAAAAGTGAAAAAATCTAAATTACATCTTTTTTAGTCCCAAAAGTGAAAAAATCTAATTTCAATTTTCTTCTTCAAAAAAGTGACAAAGTCCCGTTCTGAGTGGGCACTTAGAAAAAAATTCAAATTTTTCATCCAAAAAGTGAAGAAATCCAAATTTCATTTTTTATAGTCCCATAAGTGAAAAAATCGAATTTCATTTTTTTCTTCAAAAAAGTGTATAAGTCTAATTCTGAGTGGGCACTTGGAAACATTTTCAACTTTTTTCATCCAAAAAGTGAAAAAATTCAAATTTCATCTTTTTTGTGTCCCAAAAGGGAAAAAATCAAATTTCAATTGTTTTTTTCAAAAAAGTGACAAAGTCCCATTCTGAGTGGGCACTTGGAAAAAATTTAAACTTTTTCATTCAAAAAGTTAAAAAATCCAAATTTAATCTTTTTTAGTCTCAATAGGTAACAAAATCAAATTTCCATTTTTTACTTCAAAAAAGTGACAAAGTCAAATTCTGAGTGGGCACTTAGAAAATATTTCAACTTTTTTCATCCAAAAAGTGAAAAAATCCAAATTTCATCTTTTTTAGTCCCAAAAAGGAAAAAATCGAATTTCAATTTTTTTCTTCAAAAAAGTGATAAAGTCTCATTCTGAGTGGGTACTTGGAAAAAAAATCAACTTTTTTCATCCAAAAAGTGAAAAAGTCCAAATTTAATCTTTTTTAGTCTCAATAGGTAAAAAATCAAATTTCCATTTTTTACTTCAAAAAAGTGACAAAGTCAAATTCTGAGTGGGCACTTAGAAAATATTTCAACTTTTTTCATCCAAAAAGTGAAAAAATCCAAATTTCATCTTTTTTAGTCCCAAACGTGAAAAACTCTAATTTCAATTTTTTTCTTTAAAAAAGTGACAAAGTCCCATTTGAGTGGGCACTTGGAAAAAAATTCAACTTTTTTCATCCAAAAAGTGAAAAAATCCAAATTTTATCTTTCTTAGTCCCAAAAATGAAACAATCAAATTTCATTTTTTTTTTCGAACAAGTGAAAAAAGTCCCATTCTGAGAGGGCACTTAAAAAAAATTCAACTTTTTTCATCCAAATAGTGAAAAAAATCAAAATTCCATCTTTTTTAGTCCCTAAAGTGAAAACATCAAATTAAATTTTTTTTCTCAAAAAAGTGCCATTCTGAGTGGACACTTAGAAAAAATTTCTACTTTTTTCATCCAAAAAGTGAAAAAATCCGAATTCAATACATTTCTTCAAAAAATTCACAAAGTCCCATTCTGAATGGGGACTTAAAAAAAAATTCAACCTTTATCGCCCAAAAAGTGAAAACATCCAAATTTAATTTTCTTCTTCAAAGAAGTGACAAATTTCTTTTCTGACAAGTGACTTGGAAGCTCTTTTGACTTCTTTCAAAAGTTAAAAAAAAATGTAAGTCCCATCTTATTATGAGATGGGACTTGGAAAAATATTCAACTTTTGTCTAAGTTGACATGTCCCATCTCCCATGTCAGAATGGGACATTTTGACTTATTGGATGGAAAGATAAACTTTTTTGGTCCAAATAGTGAAAAAGTGCAAATTCATAGTTTTTGTCAAAAAAGTGACAAAGCCCATTCTGAGTGGGGATTTGAAAATATTTCAAATTTTTTCATCCAAAAAGTGAAAAAATCTAAATTACATCTTTTTTAGTCCCAAAAGTGAAAAAATCTAATTTCAATTTTCTTCTTCAAAAAAGTGACAAAGTCCCGTTCTGAGTGGGCACTTAGGAAAAAATTCAAATTTTTCATCCAAAAAGTGAAGAAATCCAAATTTCATTTTTTATAGTCCCATAAGTGAAAAAATCGAATTTCATTTTATTTCTTCAAAAAAGTGTATAAGTCTAATTCTGAGTGGGCACTTGGAATAATTTTCAACTTTTTTCATCCAAAAAGTGAAAAAATTCAAATTTCATCTTTTTTGTGTCCCAAAAGGGAAAAAATCAATTTTCAATTGTTTTTTTCAAAAAGTGACAAAGTCCCATTCTGAGTGGACACTTGGAAAAAATTTCTACTTTTTTCATCCAAAAAGTGAAAAAATCAAAATTCAATACATTTCTTCAAAAAATTCACAAAGTCCCATTCTGAAGAAATCCAAATTTCATTTTTTCTTGTCCCATAAGTGAAAAAATCGAATTTCAATTTTTTTCTTCAAAAAAGTGTATAAGTCTAATTCTGAGTGGGCACTTGGAAAAATTTTCAACTGTTTTCATCCAAAAAGTGAAAAAATCCAAATTTCATCTTTTTTTAGTCCCAAAAGCGAAAAAATAGAATTTCAATTGTTTTTTTTCAAAAAAGTGACAAAGTCCCATTCTGAGTGGGCACTTATAAATTTTTTTATCTTTTTTCATCCAAAAAGTGAAAAAATCCAAATGTAATCTTTTTTAGTCTCAATAGGTAACAAAATCAAATTTCCATTTTTTACTTCAAAAAAGTGAAAAAGTCAAATTCTGAGTGGGCACTTAGAAAATATTTCAACTTTTTTCATCCAAAAAGTATAAAAATCCAAATTTCATCTTTTTTAATCCCAACAGTCAAAAAATCAAATTTTTTTTTTTTTCTCCAAAAAAGTGACAAAGTCCCATTCTGAGTGGGCACTTGGAATTTGTTTAAACTTTTTCATCCAAAAAGTGAAAAAATTCAAATTTTATCTTTCTTGGTCCCAAAAATGAAACAATCAAATTTCAATTTTTTTTCGAACAAATGAAAAAAGTCCCATTCTGAGAGGGCACTTAAAATGTTTTCAACTTTTTTCATCCAAATAGTGAGAAAATCAAAATTCCATCTTTTTTAGTCCCAAAAGTGAAAAAATCAAATTTAATTTTTTTTTTCAAAAAAGTGAAAAAATTCCCATTCTGAAGAAATCCAAATTTCATTTTTTCTAGTCCCATAAGTGAAATAATCGAATTTCAATTTTTTTCTTCAAAAAGTGTATAAGTCTAATTCTGAGTGGGCACTTATCAAATTTTTTAACTTTTTTCATCCAAAAAGTGAAAAAATCCAAATTTCATCTTTTTTAGTCCCAAAAGCGAAAAAATAGAATTTCAATTTTTTTCTTCAAAAAAGTGATAAAGTCTCATTCTGAGTGGGCACTTATAACATTTTTTAACTTTTTTCATCCAAAAAGTGAAAAAATCCAAATTTCATCTTTTTTAGTCCCAAAAGGGAAAAAATCGAATTTCAATTTTTTTCTTCAAAAAAGTGATAAAGTCTCATTCTGAGTGGGCACTTAGAAAATATTTCAACTTTTTCATCCAAAAAGTGAAAAAATCCAAATTTAATCTTTTTTAGTCTCAATATGTAAAAAAAACGAATTTCAATTTTTTTCTTCAAAAAAGTGACAAAGTCAAATTCTGAGTGGGCACTTAGAAAATATTTCAACTTTTTTCATCCAAAAAGTGAAAAAATCCAAATTTCATCTTTTTTAGTCCCAAAAAGGAAAAAATCGAATTTCAATTTTTTTCTTCAAAAAAGTGATAAAGTCTCATTCTGAGTGGGCACTTGGAAAAAAAATCAACTTTTTTCATCCAAAAAGTGAAAAAGTCAAAATTTAATCTTTTTTAGTCTCAATAGGTAAAAAATCAAATTTCCATTTTTTACTTCAAAAAAGTGACAAAGTCAAATTCTGAGTGGGCACTTAGAAAATATTTCAACTTTTTTCATCCAAAAAGTGAAAAAATCCAAATTTCATCTTTTTTAGTCCCAAACGTGAAAAACTCTAATTTCAATTTTTTTCTTTAAAAAAGTGACAAAGTCCCATTTGAGTGGGCACTTGGAAAAAAATTCAACTTTTTTCATCCAAAAAGTGAAAAAATCCAAATTTCATCTTTCTTAGTCCCAAAAATGAAACAATCAAATTTCATTTTTTTTTCGAACAAGTGAAAAAAGTCCCATTCTGAGAGGGCACTTAAAAAAATTTCAACTTTTTTCATCCAAATAGTGAAAAAATCAAAATTCCATCTTTTTTAGTCCCAAAAGTGAAAACATCAAATTAATTTTTTTTTTTAAAACAAGTGCCATTCTGAGTGGACACTTAGAAAAAATTTCTACTTTTTTCATCCAAAAAGTGAAAAAATCCGAATTCAATACATTTCTTCAAAAAATTCACAAAGTCCCATTCTGAATGGGGACTTAAAAAAAAATTCAACCTTTATCGCCCAAAAAGTGAAAACATCCAAATGTAATTTTCTTCTTCAAAGAAGTGACAGATTTCTTTTCTGACAAGTGACTTGGAAGCTCTTTTGACTTCTTTCAAAAGTTAAAAAAAAAATTAAGTCCCATCTTATAATGAGATGGGACTTGGAAAAATATTCAACTTTTGTCTAAGTTGACATGTCCCATCTCCCATGTCAGAATGGGACATTTTGACTTATTGGATGGAAAGAGAAACTTTTTTGGTCCAAATAGTGAAAAAGTGCAAATTCATAGTTTTTGTCAAAAAAGTGACAAAGCCCATTCTGAGTGGAGATTTGAAAATATTTCACATTTTTTCATCCAAAAAGTGAAAAAATCTAAATTACATCTTTTTTAGTCCCACAAGTGAAAAAATCTAATTTCAATTTTCTTCTTCAAAAAAGTGACAAAGTCCCGTTCTGAGTGGGCACTTAGAAAAAAATTCAAATTTTTCATCCAAAAAGTGAAGAAATCCAAATTTCATTTTTTATAGTCCCATAAGTGAAAAAATCGAATTTCATTTTTTTTCTTCAAAAAAGTGTATAAGTCTAATTCTGAGTGGGCACTTGGAAACATTTTCAACTTTTTTCATCCAAAAAGTGAAAAAATTCAAATTTCATCTTTTTTGTGTCCCAAAAGGGAAAAAATCAAATTTCAATTGTTTTTTTCAAAAAGTGACAAAGTCCCATTCTGAGTGGGCACTTGGAATTTTTTTTAACTTTTTCATCCAAAAAGTGAAAAAATCCAAATTTAATCTTTTTTAGTCTCAATAGGTAACAAAATCAAATTTCCAGTTTTTACTTCAAAAAAGTGAAAAAGTCAAATTCTGAGTGGGCACTTAGAAAACATTTCAACTGCTTTCATCCAAAAAGTATAAAAATCCAAATTTCATTTTTTTTAATCCCAACAGTAAAAAAATCTAATTTATTTTTTTTCTCCAAAAAAGTGACAAAGTCCCATTCTGAGTGGGCACTTGGAATTTTTTTAAACTTTTTCATCCAAAAAGTGAAAAAAATCCAAATTTTATCTTTCTTAGTCCCAAAAATGAAACCATCAAATTTCAATATTTTTTTCGAACAAGAGAAAAAAGTCCCATTCTGAGAGGGCACTTAAATTTTTTTCATCCAAATAGTGAAAAAATCAAAATTCCATCTTTTTTAGTGCCAAAAGTGAAAAAATCAAATGTAATTTTTTTTTCAAAAAAGTGAAAAAAGTCCCATTCTGAGTCGACACTTGGAAAAAATGTCTACTTTTTTCATCCAAAAAGTGAAAAAATCCAAATTCAATACATTTCTTCAAAAAATTCACAAAGTCCCATTCTGAAGAAATCCAAATTTCATTTTTTCTTGTCCCATAAGTGAAAAAATCGAATTTAAATTTTTTTCTTCAAAGAAGTGTATAAGTCTAATTCTGAGTGGGCACTTGGAAAAATTTTCAACTTTTTTCATCCAAAAAGTGAAAAAATCCAAATTTCATCTTTTTTAGTCCCAAAAGTGAAAAAAATAAAAATTCAATTTTTTTCTTCAAAAAGTGATATAGTCTCATTCTGAGTGGGCACTTATAAATTTTTTAAACTTTTTTCATCCAAAAAGTGAAAAAATCCAAATTTAATCTTTTTTAGTCCCAAAAGGGAAAAAAATCGAATTTCAATTTTTTTCTTCAAAAAAGTGATAAAGTCTCATTCTGAGTGGGCACTTAGAAAATATTTCAACTTTATTCATCCAAAAAGTGAAAAAATCCAAATTTAATCTTTTTTAGTCTCAATATGTAAAAAAACAAATTTCAATTTTTTTCTTCAAAAAAGTGATAAAGTCCCATTTTGAGTGGGCACTTGGAAAAAAAATCAACTTTTTTCATCCAAAAAGTGAAAAAATTCTAATTTCATCTTTTTTGTGACCCAAAAGGGAAAAAATCTAATTTCAATTGTTTTTTTCAAAAAAGCGACAAACTCCCATTCTGAGTGGGCACTTGGAAAAAATTTAAACTTTTTCATCCAAAAAGTGAAAAAATCCAAATTTAATCTTTTTTAGTCTCAATAGGTAACAAAATCAAATTTCCATTTTTTACTTCAAAAATCTGAAAACGTCAAATTCTGAGTGGGCACTTAGAAAATATTTCAACTTTTTTCATCCAAAAAGTATAAAAATCTAAATTTCATCTTTTTTAATCCCAACAGTCAAAAAATCAAATTTATTTATTTTTCTCCAAAAAAGTGACAAAGTCCCATTCTGAGTGGGCACTTGGAATTTTTAAAACTTTTTCATCCAAAAAGTGAAAAAAATCCAAATGTTATCTTTCTTAGTCCCAAAAATGAAACAATCAAATTTCAATTTTTTTTTTCGAACAAGTGAAAAAAGTCCCATTCTGACAGGGCACTTAACATTTTTTCAACTTTTTTCATCCAAATAGTGAAAAAATCAAAATTCCATCTTTTTTCGTCCCAAAAGTGAAAAAATCAAATGTAATTTTTTTTTTCAAAAAAGTGAAAAAAGTCCCATTCTGAGTGGACACTTGGAAAAAATTTCTACTTTTTTCATCCAAAAAGCGAAAAAATCAAAATTCAATACATTTCTTCAAAAAATTCACGAAGTCCCATTCTGAAGAAATCCAAATTTCAGTTTTTCTTGTCCCATAAGTGAAAAAATCGAATTTCAATTTTTTTCTTCAAAAAAGTGTATAAGTCTAATTCTGAGTGGGCACTTGGAAAAATTTTCAACTGTTTTCATCCAAAAAGTGAAAAAATCCAAATTTCATCTTTTTTAGTCCCAAAAGCGAAAAATAGAATTTCAATTGTTTTTTTCAAAAAAGTGACAAAGTCCCATTCTGAGTGGGCACTTATAAATTTTTTTATCTTTTTTCATCCAAAAAGTGAAAAAATCCAAATTTAATCTTTTTTAGTCTCAATAGGTAACAAAATCAAATTTCCATTTTTTACTTCAAAAAAGTGAAAAAGTCAAATTCTGAGTGGGCACTTAGAAAATATTTCAACTTTTTTCATCCAAAAAGTATAAAAATCCAAATTTCATCTTTTTTAATCCCAACAGTCAAAAAATCAAATTTATTTTTTTTTCTCCAAAAAAGTGACAAAGTCCCATTCTGAGTGGGCACTTGGAATTTGTTTAAACTTTTTCATCCAAAAAGTGAAAAAATCCAAATTTTATCTTTCTTGGTCCCAAAAATGAAACAATCAAATTTCAATTTTTTTTTTCGAACAAATGAAAAAAGTCCCATTCTGAGAGGGCACTTAAAATGTTTTCAACTTTTTTCATCCAAATAGTGAGAAAATCAAAATTCCATCTTTTTTACTCCCAAAAGTGAAAAAATCAAATTTTTCTTTTTTTTTCAAAAAAGTG
>NW_027150295.1:0-42197 GCF_031143425.1 Pleurodeles waltl
AAGTCACCCCATCTTGGATTCCCCTAGGTCTCTAGTTTTCAGAAATGCACAGGTTTGGTAGGTTTCCCTAGGTGGCGGCTGAGCTACAGGCCAAAATCTACAGGTAGGCACTTTGCAAAAAACACCTCTGTTTTCCTTCAAAAATTTGGCTGTGTCCACGTTGCGCTTTGGGGCGTTTCCTGTCGCGGGCGCTAGGCCTACCCACACAAGTGAGGTATCATTTTTATCGGGAGACGTGGGGGAATGCTGGGTGGAAGGAAATTTGTGGCTCCTCTCAGATTCCAGAACTTTCTGCCACAGAAATGTGAGGAACATGTGTTTTTTTAGCCAATTTTTGAGGTTTGCAAAGGATTCTGGGTAACAGAACCTGGTCCGAGCCACACAAGTCACCCCTTCTTGGATTCCCCTAGGTCTCTAGTTTTCAGAAATGCACAGGTTTGGTAGGTTTCCCTAGGTGGCGGCTGAGCTAGAGGCCAAAATCTACAGGTAGGCACTTTGCTAAAAACAGGTCTGTTTTCTGTGATGTGTCCACGTTGTGTTTTGGGGCATATCCTGTCACGGGCGCTAGGCCTACCCACACAAGTGAGGTATCATTTTTATCGGGAGACGTGGGGGAACCCTGGGTGGAAGGAAATTTGTGGCTCCTCTCAGATTCCAGAACTTTCTGCCACAGAAATGTGATGAACATGGGTTTTTTTAGCCAAATTTTGAGGTTTGCAAAGAATTCTGGGTAACAGAACCTGGTCCGAGCCACACAAGTCACCACATCTTGGATTCCCCTAGGTCTCTAGTTTTCAGAAATGCACAGGTTTGGTGGGTTTCCCTAGGTGGCGGCTGAGCTACAGGCCAAAATCTACAGGTAGGCACTTTGCAAAAAACACCTCTGTTTTCCTTCAAAAATGAGGCTGTGTCCACGTTGCGCTTTGGGGCGTTTCCTGTCGTGGGCGCTAGGCCTACCCACACAAGTGAGGTTTCATTTTTATCGGGAGACGTGGGGGAACGCTGGGTGGAAGGAAATGTGTGGCTCCTCTCAGATTCCAGAACTTTCTGCCACAGAAATGTGAGGAATATGTGTTTTTTTAGCCAAATTTTGAGGTTTGCAAAGGATTCTGGGTAACAGAACCTGGTCCGAGCCACACAAGTCACCCCATCTTAGATTCCCCTAGGTCTCTAGTTTTCAGAAATGCACAGGTTTGGTAGGTTTCCCTAGGTGGCGGCTGACTACAGGCCAAAATCTACAGGTAGGCACTTTGCAAAAAACACCTCTGTTTTCCTTCAAAGATTTGGCTGTGTCCACGTTGCGCTTTGGGGCGTTTCCTGTCGCGGGCGCTAGGCCTACCCACACAAGTGAGGTATCATTTTTATCGGGAGACGTGGGGGAACGCTGAGTGGAAGGAAATTTGTGGCTCCTCTCAGATTCCAGAACTTTCTGCCACAGAAATGTGAGGAACATGTGTTTTTTTAGCCAAATTTTGAGGTTTGCAAAGGATTCTGGGTAACAGAACCTGGTCCGAGCCACACAAGTCACCCCATCTTGGATTCCCCTAGGTCTCTAGTTTTCAGAAATGCACAGGTTTGGTAGGTTTCCCTAGGTGGCGGCTGAGCTACAGGCCAAAATCTACAGGTAGGCACTTTGCAAAAAACACCTCTGTTTTCCTTCAAAAATGTGGCTGTGTCCACGTTGCGCTTTGGGGCGTTTCCTGTCGCGGGCGCTATGCCTACCCACACAAGTGAGGTATCATTTTTATCGGGAGACGTGGGGGAACGCTGGGTGGAAGGAAATTTGTGGCTCCTCTCAGATTCCAGAACTTTCTGCCACAGAAATGTGAGGAACATGTGTTTTTTTAGCCAAATTTTGAGGTTTGCAAAGGATTCTGGGTAACAGAACCTGGTCCGAGCCACACAAGTCACACCATCTTGGATTCCCCTAGGTCTCTAGTTTTCAGAAATGCACAGGTTTGGTAGGTTTCCCTAGGTGGTGGCTGAGCTACAGGCCAAAATCTACAGGTAGGCACTTTGCAAAAAACAACTCATTTTTCCTTCAAAAATTTGGCTGTGTCCACGTTGCGCTTTGGGGCGTTTCCTGTCGCGGGTGCTAGGCCTACCCACACAAGTGAGGTATCATTTTTATCGGGAGACGTGGGGGAACGCTGGGTGGAAGGAAATTTGTGGCTCCTCTCAGATTCCAGAACTTTCTGCCACAGAAATGTGAGGAACATGTGTTTTTTTAGCCAAATTTTGAGGTTTGCAAAGGATTCTGGGTAACAGAACCTGGTCCGAGCCACACAAGTCACCCCATCTTGGATTCCCCTAGGTCTCTAGTTTTCAGAAATGCACAGGATTGGTAGGTTTCCCTAGGTGGCGGCTGAGCTACAGGCCAAAATCTACAGGTAGGCACTTTGCAAAAAACACCTCTGTTTTCCTTCAAAAATGTGGCTGTGTCCACGTTGCGCTTTGGGGCGTTTCCTGTCGCGGGCGCTATACCTACCCACACAAGTGAGGTATCATTTTTATCGGGAGACGTGGGGGAACGCTGGGTGGAAGGAAATTTGTGGCTCCTCTCAGATTCCAGAACTTTCTGCCACAGAAATGTGAGGAACATGTGTTTTTTTAGCCAAATTTTGAGGTTTGCAAAGGATTCTGGGTAACAGAACCTGGTCCGAGCCACACAAGTCACACCATCTTGGATTCCCCTAGGTCTCTAGTTTTCAGAAATGCACAGGTTTGGTAGGTTTCCCTAGGTGGTGGCTGAGCTACAGGCCAAAATCTACAGGTAGGCACTTTGCAAAAAACACCTCATTTTTCCTTCAAAAATTTGGCTGTGTCCACGTTGCGCTTTGGGGCGTTTCCTGTCGCGGGTGCTAGGCCTACCCACACAAGTGAGGTATCATTTTTATCGGGAGACGTGGGGGAACGCTGGGTGGAAGGAAATTTGTGGCTCCTCTCAGATTCCAGAACTTTCTGCCACAGAAATGTGAGGAACTTGTGTTTTTTTTGCCAAATTTTGAGGTTTGCAAAGGATTCTGGGTAACAGAACCTGGTCCGAGCCACACAAAGTCACCCATCCTTGGATTCCAGGTCTCTAGTTTTCAGAAGATGCATAGGTTTGTAGGTTTCCTAGGCTGTCGGTCTCTAGTTTTCAGAAATGCACAGGTTTGGTAGGTTCCTAGTGCGCTGAGCTACAGGCCAAAATCTACAGGTAGGCACTTTGCAAAAAACACCTCTGTTTTCCTTAAAAAATTTGCCTGTGTCCACGTTGCGGTTTGGGGCGTTTCCTGTCGCGGGCGCTAGGCCTACCCACACAAGTGAGGTATCATTTTTATCGGGAGACGTGGGGGAACGCTGGGTGGAAGGAAATTTGTGGCTCCTCTCAGATTCCAGAACTTTCTGCCACAGAAATGTGAGGAACATGTGTTTTTTTAGCCAAATTTTGAGGTTTGCAAAGGATTCTGGGTAACAGAACCTGGTCCGAGCCACACAAGTCACCCCATCTTGGATTCCCCTAGGTCTCTAGTTTTCAGAAATGCACAGGTTTGGTAGGTTTCCCTAGGTGGCGGCTGAGCTACAGGCCAAAATCTACAGGTAGGCACTTTGCAAAAAACACCTCTGTTTTCCTTCAAAAATGTGGCTGTGTCCACGTTGCGCTTTGGGGCGTTTCCTGTCGCGGGCTCTAGGCCTACCCACACAAGTGAGGTATCATTTTTATCGGGAGACGTGGGGAACGCTGGGTGGAAGGAAATTTGTGGCTCCTCTCAGATTCCAGAACTTTCTGCCACAGAAATGTGAGGAACTTGTGTTTTTTTAGCCAAATTTTGAGGTTTGCAAAGGATTCTGGGTAACAGAACCTGGTCTGAGCCACACAAGTCACCCCATCTTGGATTCCCCTAGGTCTCTAGTTTTCAGAAATGCACAGGTTTGGTAGGTTTCCCTAGGTGGTGGCTGAGCTACAGGCCAAAATCTACAGGTAGGCACTTTGCAAAAAACACCTCATTTTTCCTTCAAAAATTTGGCTGTGTCCACGTTGCGCTTTGGGGCGTTTCCTGTCGCGGGTGCTAGGCCTACCCAAACAAGTGAGGTATCATTTTTATCGGGAGACGTGGGGGAACGCTGGGTGGAAGGAAATTTGTGGCTCCTCTCAGATTCCAGAACTTTCTGCCACAGAAATGTGAGGAACTTGTGTTTTTTTAGCCAAATTTTGAGGTTTGCAAAGGATTCTGGGTAACAGAACCTGGTCCGAGCCACACAAGTCACCCCATCTTGGATTCCCCTAGGTCTCTAGTTTTCAGAAATGCACAGGTTTGGTAGGTTTCCCTAGGTGGCGGCTGAGCTACAGGCCAAAACCTACAGGTAGGCACTTTGCAAAAAACACCACTGTTTTCCTTCAAAAATTTGGCTGTGTCCACGTTGCGCTTTGGGGCGTTTCCTGTCGCGGGCGCTAGGCCTACCCACACAAGTGAGGTATCATTTTTATCGGGAGACGTGGGGGAACGCTTGGTGGAAGGAAATTTGTGGCTCCTCTCAGATTCCAGAACTTTCTGCCACAGAAATGTGAGGAACATGTGGTTTTTTTGGCCAAATTTTGAGGTTTGCAAAGGATTCTGGGTAACAGAACCTGGTCCGAGCCACACAAGTCACCCCATCTTGGATTCCCCTAGGTCTCTAGTTTTCAGAAATGCACAGGTTTGGTAGGTTTCCCTAGGTGGCGGCTGAGCTACAGGCCAAAATCTACAGGTAGGCACTTTGCAAAAAACACCTCTGTTTTCCTTAAACAATTTGGCTGTGTCCACGTTGCGCTTTGGGGCATTTCCTGTCGCGGGCGCTAGGCCAACCCACACAAGTGAGGTATCATTTTTATCGGGAGACGTGGGGGAACGCTGGGTGGAAGGAAATTTGTGGCTCCTCTCAGATTCCAGAACTTTCTGCCACAGAAATGTGAGGAACATGTGTTTTTTTAGCCAAATTTTGAGGTTTGCAAAGGATTCTGGGTAACAGAACCTGGTCCGAGCCACACAAGTCGCCCCATCTTGGATTCCCCTAGGTCTCTAGTTTTCAGAAATGCACAGGTTTGGTAGGTTTCCCTAGGTGGCGGCTGAGCTACAGGCCAAAATCTACAGTTAGGCACTTTGCAAAAAATACCTCTGTTTTCCTTCAAAAATTTGGCTGTGTCCACGTTGCGCTTTGGGGCGTTTCCTGTCGCGGGCGCTAGGCCTACCCACACAAGTGAGGTATCATTTTTATCGGGAGACGTGGGGGAACGCTGGGTGGAAGGAAATTTGTGGCTCCTCTCAGATTCCAGAACTTTCTGCCACAGAAATGTGAGGAACATGTGTTTTTTTAGCCAAATTTTGAGGTTTGCAAAGGATTCTGGGTAACAGAACCTGGTCCGAGCCACACAAGTCACCCCATCTTGGATTCCCCTAGGTCTCTAGTTTTCAGAAATGCACAGGTTTGGTAGGTTTCCCTAGGTGGCGGCTAAGCTACAGGCCAAAATCTACAGGTAGGCACTTTGCAAAAAACACCTCTGTTTTCCTTCAAAAATGTGTCTGTGTCCACGTTGCGCTTTGGGGCATTTCCTGTCGCGGGCGCTAGGCCTAACCACACAAGTGAGGTATCATTTTTATCGGGAGAAGTGGGGGAACGCTGGGTGGAAGGAAATTTGTCGCTCCTCTCAGATTCCAGAACTTTCTGCCACAGAAATGTGAGGAACATGTGTTTTGTTAGCCAAATTTTGAGGTTTGCAAAGGATTCTGGGTAACAGAACCTGGTCCGAGCCACACAAGTCACCCCATCTTGGATTCCCCTAGGTCTCTAGTTTTCAGAAATGCACAGGTTTGGTAGGTTTCCCTAGGTGGCGGCTGAGCTAGAGGCCAAAATCTACAGGTAGGCACTTTGCTAAAAACAGGTCTGTTTTCTGTGATGTGTCCACGTTGTGTTTTGGGGCATATCCTGTCGCGGGCGCTAGGCCTACCCACACTAGTGAGGTATCATTTTTATCGGGAGACGTGGGGGAACGCTGGGTGGAAGGAAATTTGTGGCTCCTCTCAGATTCCAGAACTTTCTGCCACAGAAATGTGAGGAACATGTGTTTTTTTAGTCAAATTTTGAGGTTTGCAAAGGATTCTGGGTAACAGAACCTGGTCCGAGCCACACAAGTCACTCTATCTTGGATTCCCCTAGGTCTCTAGTTTTCAGAAATGCACAGGTTTGGTAGGTTTCCCTAGGTGGCGGCTCAGCTACAGGCCAAAATCTACAGGTAGGCACTTTGCAAAAAACACCTCTGTTTTCCTTCAAAAATGTGGATGTGTCCACATTGCGCTTTGTTGCGTTTCCTGTCGCGGGCGCTACGCCTACCCACACAAGTGAGGTATAATTTTTATCGGGAGACGTGGGGGAACGCTGGGTGGAAGGAAATGTGTGGCTCCTCTCAGATTCCAGAACTTTCTGCCACAGAAATGTGAGGAGCATGTGTTTTTTTAGCCAAATTTTGAGGTTTGCAAAGGATTCTGGGTAACAGAACCTGGTCCGAGCCACACAAGTCAGCCCATCTTGGATTCCCCTAGGTCTCTAGTTTTCAGAAATGCACAGGTTCGGTAGGTTTCCCTAGGTGGCGGCTGAGCTACAGGCCAAAATCTACAGGTAGGCACTTTGCAAAAAACACCTCTGTTTTCCTTCAAAAATTTGGCTGTGTCCACGTTGCGCTTTGGGGCATTTCCTGTCGCGGGCGCTAGGCCTACCCACACAAGTGAGGTATCATTTTTATCCGGATACGTGGGGGAACGCTGGGTGGAAGGAAATTTGTGGCTCCTCTCAGATTCCAGAACTTTCTGCCACAGAAATGTGAGGAACATGTGTTTTTTTAGCCAAATTTTGAGGTTTGCAAAGAATTTTGGGTAACAGAACCTGGTCCGAGCCACACAAGTCACCCCATCTTGGATTCCCTTAGGTCTCTAGTTTTCAGAAATGCACAGGTTTGGTAGGTTTCCCCAGGTGGCGGCTGTGCGACAGGCCAAAATCTACAGGTAGGCACTTTGCAAAAAACACCTCTGTTTTCCTTCAAAAATTTGGCTGTGTCCACGTTGCGCTTTGGGGCGCTTCCTGTCGCGGGTGCTAGGCCTACCCACACAAGTGAGGTATCATTTTTATCGGGAGACGTGCGGGAACGCTGGGTGGAAGGAAATTTGTGGCTCCTCTCAGATTCCAGAACTTTCTGCCACAGAAATGTGAGGAACTTGTGTTTTTTTAGCCAAATTTTGAGGTTTGCAAAGGATTCTGGGTAACAGAACCTGGTCCGAGCCACACAAGTCACCCCATCTTGGATTCCCCTAGGTCTCTAGTTTTCAGAAATGCACAGGTTTGGTAGGTTTCCCTAGGTGGCGGCTGAGCTACAGGCCAAAATCTACAGGTAGGCACTTTGCAAAAAACACCTCTGTTTTCCTTCAAAAATTTGGCTGTGTCCACGTTGCGCTTTGGGGCGTTTCCTGTCGCGGGCGCTAGGCCTACCCACACAAGTGAGGTGTCATTTTTATCGGGAGACGTGGGGGAACGCTGGGTGGAGGGAAATTTGTGGCTCCTCTCAGATTCCAGAACTTTCTGCCACAGAAATGTGAGGAACATGTGTTTTTTTAACCAAATTTTGAGGTTTGCAAAGGATTCTGGGTAACAGAACCTGGTCCGAGCCACACAAGTCACCCCATCTTGGATTCCCCTAGGTCTCTAGTTTTCAGAAATGCACAGGTTTGGTACGCTTCCCTAGGTGGCGGCTGAGCTACAGGCCAAAATCTACAGTTAGGCACTTTGCAAAAAACACCTCTGTTTTCCTTCAAAAATTTGGCTGGGTCCACGTTGCGCTTTGGGGCGTTTCCTGTCGCGGGCGCTAGGCCTACCCACACAAGTGAGGTATCATTTTTATCGGGAGACGTGGGGGAACGCTGGGTGGAAGGAAATTTGTGGCTCCTCTCAGATTCCAGAACTTTCTGCCACAGAAATGTGAGGAACATGTGTTTTTTTAGCCAAATTTTGAGGTTTGCAAAGGATTCTGGGTAACAGAACCTGGTCCGAGCCACACAAGTCACCCCATCTTGGATTCCCCTAGGTCTCTAGTTTTCAGAAATGCACAGGTTTGGTAGGTTTCCCTAGGTGGCGGCTAAGCTACAGGCCAAAATCTACAGGTAGGCACTTTGCAAAAAACACCTCTGTTTTCCTTCAAAAATTTGTCTGTGTCCACGTTGCGCTTTGGTGCATTTCCTGTCGCGGGCGCTAGGCCTACCCACACAAGTGAGGTATCATTTTTATTGGGAGAAGTGGGGGAACGCTGGGTGGAAGGAAATTTTTCGCTCCTCTCAGATTCCAGAACTTTCTGCCACAGAAATGTGAGGAACATGTGTTTTTTTAGCCAAATTTTGAGGTTTGCAAAGGATTCTGGGTAACAGAACCTGGTCCGAGCCACACAAGTCACCCCATCTTGGATTCCCTAGGTCTCTAGTTTTCAGAAATGCACAGGTTTGGTAGGTTTCCCTAGGTGGCGGCTGAGCTACAGGCCAAAATCTACAGGTAGGCACTTTGCAAAAAACACCTCTGTTTTCCTTCAAAAATGTGGCTGTGTCCACGTTGCGCTTTGGGGCGTTTCCTGTCGCGGGCGCTATGCCTACCCACACAAGTGAGGTATCATTTTTATCGGGAGACGTGGGGGAACGCTGGGTGGAAGGAAATTTGTGGCTCCTCTCAGATTCCAGAACTTTCTGCCACAGAAATGTGAGGAACATGTGTTTTTTTAGCCAAATTTTGAGGTTTGCAAAGGATTCTGGGTAACAGAACCTGGTCCGAGCCACACAAGTCACACCATCTTGGATTCCCCTAGGTCTCTAGTTTTCAGAAATGCACAGGTTTGGTAGGTTTCCCTAGGTGGTGGCTGAGCTACAGGCCAAAATCTACAGGTAGGCACTTTGCAAAAAACACCTCATTTTTCCTTCAAAAATTTGGCTGTGTCCACGTTGCGCTTTGGGGCGTTTCCTGTCGCGGGTGCTAGGCCTACCCACACAAGTGAGGTATCATTTTTATCGGGAGATGTGGGGGAACGCTGGGTGGAAGGAAATTTGTGGCTCCTCTCAGATTCCAGAACTTTCTGCCACAGAAATGTGAGGAACTTGTGTTTTTTTAGCCAAATTTTGAGGTTTGCAAAGGATTCTGGGTAACAGAACCTGGTCCGAGCCACACAAGTCACCCCATCTTGGATTCCCCTAGGTCTCTAGTTTTCAGAAATGCACAGGTTTGGTAGGTTTCCCTAGGTGGCGGCTGAGCTACAGGCCAAAATCTACAGGTAGGCACTTTGCAAAAAACACCTCTGTTTTCCTTAAAAAATTTGCCTGTGTCCACGTTGCGGTTTGGGGCGTTTCCTGTTGCGGGCGCTAGGCCTACCCACACAAGTGAGGTATCATTTTTATCGGGAGACGTGGGGGAACGCTGGGTGGAAGGAAATTTGTGGCTCCTCTCAGATTCCAGAACTTTCTGCCACAGAAATGTGAGGAACATGTGTTTTTTTAGCCAAATTTTGAGGTTTGCAAAGGATTCTGGGTAACAGAACCTGGTCCGAGCCACACAAGTCACCCCATCTTGGATTCCCCTAGGTCTCTAGTTTTCAGAAATGCACAGGTTTGGTAGGTTTCCCTAGGTGGCGGCTGAGCTACAGGCCAAAATCTACAGGTAGGCACTTTGCAAAAAACACCTCTGTTTTCCTTCAAAAATGTGGCTGTGTCCACGTTGCGCTTTGGGGCGTTTCCTGTCGCGGGCTCT
Source organism: Pleurodeles waltl (assembly GCF_031143425.1). NCBI lineage: Eukaryota > Metazoa > Chordata > Amphibia > Caudata > Salamandridae > Pleurodeles > Pleurodeles waltl. Next base: position 9,790 of record NW_027150295.1, read on the forward strand.
AGGCCTACCCACACAAGTGAGGTATCATTTTTATCGGGAGACGTGGGGGAACGCTGGGTGGAAAGAAATTTGTGGCTCCTCTCAGATTCCAGAACTTTCTGCCACAGAAATGTGAGGAACATGTGTTTTTTTAGCCAAATTTTGAGGTTTGCAAAGGATTCTGGGTAACAGAACCTGGTCCGAGCCACACAAGTCACCCCATCTTGGATTCCCCTAGGTCTCTAGTTTTCAGAAATGCACAGGTTTGGTAGGTTTCCCTAGGTGGTGGCTGAGCTACAGGCCAAAATCTACAGGTAGGCACTTTGCAAAAAACACCTCATTTTTCCTTCAAAAATTTGGCTGTGTCCACGTTGCGCTTTGGGGCGTTTCCTGTCGCGGGTGCTAGGCCTACCCAAACAAGTGAGGTATCATTTTTATCGGGAGACGTGGGGGAACGCTGGGTGGAAGGAAATTTGTGGCTCCTCTCAGATTCCAGAACTTTCTGCCTCAGAAATGTGAGGAACTTGTGTTTTTTTAGCCAAATTTTGAGGTTTGCAAAGGATTCTGGGTAACAGAACCTGGTCCGAGCCACACAAGTCACCCCATCTTGGATTCCCCTAGGTCTCTAGTTTTCAGAAATGCACAGGTTTGGTAGGTTTCCCTAGGTGGCGGCTGAGCTACAGGCCAAAACCTACAGGTAGGCACTTTGCAAAAAACACCACTGTTTTCCTTCAAAAATTTGGCTGTGTCCACGTTGCGCTTTGGGGCGTTTCCTGTCGCGGGCGCTAGGCCTACCCACACAAGTGAGGTATCATTTTTATCGGGAGACCTGGGGGAACGCTTGGTGGAAGGAAATTTGTGGCTCCTCTCAGATTCCAGAACTTTCTGCCACAGAAATGTGAGGAACATGTGTTTTTTTTGGCCAAATTTTGAGGTTTGCAAAGGATTCTGGGTAACAGAACCAGGTCCGAGCCACACAAGTCACCCCATCTTGGATTCCCCTAGGTCTCTAGTTTTCAGAAATGCACAGGTTTGGTAGGTTTCCCTAGGTGGCGGCTGAGCTACAGGCCAAAATCTACAGGTAGGCACTTTGCAAAAAACACCTCTGTTTTCCTTAAACAATTTGGCTGTGTCCACGTTGCGCTTTGGGGCATTTCCTGTCGCGGGCGCTAGGCCAACCCACACAAGTGAGGTATCATTTTTATCGGGAGACGTGGCGGAACGCTGGGTGGAAGGAAATTTGTGGCTCCTCTCAGATTCCAGAACTTTCTGCCACAGAAATGTGAGGAACATGTGTTTTTTTAGCCAAATTTTGAGGTTTGCAAAGGATTCTGGGTAACAGAACCTGGTCCGAGCCACACAAGTCACCCCATCTTGGATTCCCCTAGGTCTCTAGTTTTCAGAAATGCACAGGTTTGGTAGGTTTCCCTAGGTGGCGGCTAAGTTACAGGCCAAAATCTACAGGTAGGCACTTTGCAAAAAACACCTCTGTTTTCCTTCAAAAATTTGTCTGTGTCCACGTTGCGCTTTGGGGCATTTCCTGTCGCGGGCGCTAGGCCTACCCACACAAGTGAGGTATCATTTTTATCGGAAGAAGTGGGGGAACGCTGGGTGGAAGGAAATTTGTCGCTCCTCTCAGATTCCAGAACTTTCTGCCACAGAAATGTGAGGAACATGTGTTTTGTTAGCCAAATTTTGAGGTTTGCAAAGGATTCTGGGTAACAGAACCTGGTCCGAGCCACACAAGTCACCCCATCTTGGATTCCCCTAGGTCTCTAGTTTTCAGAAATGCACAGGTTTGGTAGGTTTCCCTAGGTGGCGGCTGAGCTAGAGGCCAAAATCTACAGGTAGGCACTTTGCTAAAAACAGGTCTGTTTTCTGTGATGTGTCCACGTTGTGTTTTGGGGCATATCCTGTCGCGGGCGCTAGGCCTACCCACACTAGTGAGGTATCATTTTTATCGGGAGACGTGGGGGAACGCTGGGTGGAAGGAAATTTGTGGCTCCTCTCAGATTCCAGAACTTTCTGCCACAGAAATGTGAGGAACATGTGTTTTTTTAGTCAAATTTTGAGGTTTGCAAAGGATTCTGGGTAACAGAACCTGGTCCGAGCCACACAAGTCACTCTATCTTGGATTCCCCTAGGTCTCTAGTTTTCAGAAATGCACAGGTTTGGTAGGTTTCCCTAGGTGGCGGCTGAGCTACAGGCCAAAATCTACAGGTAGGCACTTTGCAAAAAACACCTCTGTTTTCCTTCAAAAATGTGGATGTGTCTACATTGCGCTTTGGGGCGTTTCCTGTCGCGGGCGCTACGCCTACCCACACAAGTGAGGTATAATTTTTATCGGGAGACGTGGGGGAACGCTGGGTGGAAGGAAATGTGTGGCTCCTCTCAGATTCCAGAACTTTCTGCCACAGAAATGTGAGGAGCATGTGTTTTTTTAGCCAAATTTTGAGGTTTGCAAAGGATTCTGGGTAACAGAACCTGGTCCGAGCCACACAAGTCAGCCCATCTTGGATTCCCCTAGGTCTCTAGTTTTCAGAAATGCACAGGTTCGGTAGGTTTCCCTAGGTGGCGGCTGAGCTACAGGCCAAAATCTACAGGTAGGCACTTTGCAAAAAACACCTCTGTTTTCCTTCAAAAATTTGGCTGTGTCCACGTTGCGCTTTGGGGCATTTCCTGTCGCGGGCGCTAGGCCTACCCACACAAGTGAGGTATCATTTTTATCGGGATACGTGGGGGAACGCTGGGTGGAAGGAAATTTGTGGCTCCTCTCAGATTCCAGAACTTTCTGCCACAGAAATGTGAGGAACATGTGTTTTTTTAGCCAAATTTTGAGGTTTGCAAAGAATTTTGGGTAACAGAACCTGGTCCGAGCCACACAAGTCACCCCATCTTGGATTCCCTTAGGTCTCTAGTTTTCAGAAATGCACAGGTTTGGTAGGTTTCCCCAGGTGGCGGCTGTGCGACAGGCCAAAATCTACAGGTAGGCACTTTGCAAAAAACACCTCTGTTTTCCTTCAAAAATTTGGCTGTGTCCACGTTGCGCTTTGGGGCGCTTCCTGTCGCGGGTGCTAGGCCTACCCACACAAGTGAGGTATCATTTTTATCGAGAGACGTGCGGGAACGCTGGGTGGAAGGAAATTTGTGGCTCCTCTCAGATTCCAGAACTTTCTGCCACAGAAATGTGAGGAACTTGTGTTTTTTTAGCCAAATTTTGAGGTTTGCAAAGGATTCTGGGTAACAGAACCTGGTCCGAGCCACACAAGTCACCCCATCTTGGATTCCCCTAGGTCTCTAGTTTTCAGAAATGCACAGGTTTGGTAGGTTTCCCTAGGTGGCGGCTGAGCTACAGGCCAAAATCTACAGGTAGGCACTTTGCAAAAAACACCTCTGTTTTCCTTCAAAAATTTGGCTGTGTCCACGTTGCGCTTTGGGGCGTTTCCTGTCGCGGGCGCTAGGCCTACCCACACAAGTGAGGTGTCATTTTTATCGGGAGACGTGGGGGAACGCTGGGTGGAGGGAAATTTGTGGCTCCTCTCAGATTCCAGAACTTTCTGCCACAGAAATGTGAGGAACATGTGTTTTTTTAACCAAATTTTGAGGTTTGCAAAGGATTCTGGGTAACAGAACCTGGTCCGAGCCACACAAGTCACCCCATCTTGGATTCCCCTAGGTCTCTAGTTTTCAGAAATGCACAGGTTTGGTACGCTTCCCTAGGTGGCGGCTGAGCTACAGGCCAAAATCTACAGTTAGGCACTTTGCAAAAAACACCTCTGTTTTCCTTCAAAAATTTGGCTGTGTCCACGTTGCGCTTTGGGGCGTTTCCTGTCGCGGGCGCTAGGCCTACCCACACAAGTGAGGTATCATTTTTATCGGGAGACGTGGGGGAACGCTGGGTGGAAGGAAATTTGTGGCTCCTCTCAGATTCCAGAACTTTCTGCCACAGAAATGTGAGGAACATGTGTTTTTTTAGCCAAATTTTGAGGTTTGCAAAGGATTCTGGGTAACAGAACCTGGTCCGAGCCACACAAGTCACCCCATCTTGGATTCCCCTAGGTCTCTAGTTTTCAGAAATGCACAGGTTTGGTAGGTTTCCCTAGGTGGCGGCTAAGCTACAGGCCAAAATCTACAGGTAGGCACTTTGCAAAAAACACCTCTGTTTTCCTTCAAAAATTTGGCTGTGTCCACGTTGCGCTTTGGTGCATTTCCTGTCGCAGGCGCTAGGCCTACCCACACAAGTGAGGTATACTTTTTATCGGGAGAAGTGGGGGAACGCTGGGTGGAAGGAAATTTTTCGCTCCTCTCAGATTCCAGAACTTTCTGCCACAGAAATGTGAGGAACATGTGTTTTTTTAGCCAAATTTTGAGGTTTGCAAAGGATTCTGGGTAACAGAACCTGGTCCGAGCCACACAAGTCACCCCATCTTGGATTCCCTAGGTCTCTAGTTTTCAGAAATGCACAGGTTTGGTAGGTTTCCCTAGGTGGCGGCTGAGCTACAGGCCAAAATCTACAGGTAGGCACTTTGCAAAAAACACCTCTGTTTTCCTTCAAAAATGTGGCTGTGTCCACGTTGCGCTTTGGGGCGTTTCCTGTCGCGGGCGCTATGCCTACCCACACAAGTGAGGTATCATTTTTATCGGGAGACGTGGGGGAACGCTGGGTGGAAGGAAATTTGTGGCTCCTCTCAGATTCCAGAACTTTCTGCCACAGAAATGTGAGGAACATGTGTTTTTTTAGCCAAATTTTGAGGTTTGCAAAGGATTCTGGGTAACAGAACCTGGTCCGAGCCACACAAGTCACACCATCTTGGATTCCCCTAGGTCTCTAGTTTTCAGAAATGCACAGGTTTGGTAGGTTTCCCTAGGTGGTGGCTGAGCTACAGGCCAAAATCTACAGGTAGGCACTTTGCAAAAAACACCTCATTTTTCCTTCAAAAATTTGGCTGTGTCCACGTTGCGCTTTGGGGCGTTTCCTGTCGCGGGTGCTAGGCCTACCCACACAAGTGAGGTATCATTTTTATCGGGAGACGTGGGGGAACGCTGGGTGGAAGGAAATTTGTGGCTCCTCTCAGATTCCAGAACTTTCTGCCACAGAAATGTGAGGAACTTGTGTTTTTTTAGCCAAATTTTGAGGTTTGCAAAGGATTCTGGGTAACAGAACCTGGTCCGAGCCACACAAGTCACCCCATCTTGGATTCCCCTAGGTCTCTAGTTTTCAGAAATGCACAGGTTTGGTAGGTTTCCCTAGGTGGCGGCTGAGCTACAGGCCAAAATCTACAGGTAGGCACTTTGCAAAAAACACCTCTGTTTTCCTTAAAAAATTTGCCTGTGTCCACGTTGCGGTTTGGGGCGTTTCCTGTTGCGGGCGCTAGGCCTACCCACACAAGTGAGGTATCATTTTTATCGGGAGACGTGGGGGAACGCTGGGTGGAAGGAAATTTGTGGCTCCTCTCAGATTCCAGAACTTTCTGCCACAGAAATGTGAGGAACATGTGTTTTGTTAGCCAAATTTTGAGGTTTGCAAAGGATTCTGGGTAACAGAACCTGGTCCGAGCCACACAAGTCACCCCATCTTGGATTCCCCTAGGTCTCTAGTTTTAAGAAATGCACAGGTTTGGTAGGTTTCCCTAGGTGGCGGCTGAGCTACAGGCCAAAATCTACAGGTAGGCACTTTGCAAAAAACACCTCTGTTTTCCTTCAAAAATGTGGCTGTGTCCACGTTGCGCTTTGGGGCGTTTCCTGTCGCGGGCTCTAGGCCTACCCACACAAGTGAGGTATCATTTTTATCGGGAGACGTGGGGGAACGCTGGGTGGAAAGAAATTTGTGGCTCCTCTCAGATTCCAGAACTTTCTGCCACAGAAATGTGAGGAACATGTGTTTTTTTAGCCAAATTTGGAGGTTTGCAAAGGATTCTGGGTAACAGAACCTGGTCCGAGCCACACAAGTCACCCCATCTTGGATTCCCCTAGGTCTCTAGTTTTCAGAAATGCACAGGTTTGGTAGGTTTCCCTAGGTGGTGGCTGAGCTACAGGCCAAAATCTACAGGTAGGCACTTTGCAAAAAACACCTCATTTTTCCTTCAAAAATTTGGCTGTGTCCACGTTGCGCTTTGGGGCGTTTCCTGTCGCGGGTGCTAGGCCTACCCAAACAAGTGAGGTATCATTTTTATCGGGAGACGTGGGGGAACGCTGGGTGGAAGGAAATTTGTGGCTCCTCTCAGATTCCAGAACTTTCTGCCACAGAAATGTGAGGAACTTGTGTTTTTTTAGCCAAATTTTGAGGTTTGCAAAGGATTCTGGGTAACAGAACCTGGTCCGAGCCACACAAGTCACCCCATCTTGGATTCCCCTAGGTCTCTAGTTTTCAGAAATGCACAGGTTTGGTAGGTTTCCCTAGGTGGCGGCTGAGCTACAGGCCAAAACCTACAGGTAGGCACTTTGCAAAAAACACCACTGTTTTCCTTCAAAAATTTGGCTGTGTCCACGTTGCGCTTTGGGGCGTTTCCTGTCGCGGGCGCTAGGCCTACCCACACAAGTGAGGTATCATTTTTATCGGGAGACGTGGGGGAACGCTTGGTGGAAGGAAATTTGTGGCTCCTCTCAGATTCCAGAACTTTCTGCCACAGAAATGTGAGGAACATGTGTTTTGTTAGCCAAATTTTGAGGTTTGCAAAGGATTCTGGGTAACAGAACCTGGTCCGAGCCACACAAGTAACCCCATCTTGGATTCCCCTAGGTCTCTAGTTTTCAGAAATGCACAGGTTTGGTAGGTTTCCCTAGGTGGCGGCTGAGCTACAGGCCAAAATCTACAGGTAGGCACTTTGCAAAAAACACCTCTGTTTTCCTTCAAAAATGTGGCTGTGTCCACGTTGCGCTTTGGGGCGTTTCCTGTCTCGGGCTCTAGGCCTACCCACACAAGTGAGGTATCATTTTTATCGGGAGACGTGGGGGAACGCTGGGTGGAAAGAAATTTGTGGCTCCTCTCAGATTCCAGAACTTTCTGCCACAGAAATGTGAGGAACATGTGTTTTTTTAGCCAAATTTTGAGGTTTGCAAAGGATTCTGGGTAACAGAACCTGGTCCGAGCCACACAAGTCACCCCATCTTGGATTCCCCTAGGTCTCTAGTTTTCAGAAATGCCCAGGTTTGGTAGGTTTCCCTAGGTGGTGGCTGAGCTACAGGCCAAAATCTACAGGTAGGCACTTTGCAAAAAACACCTCATTTTTCCTTCAAAAATTTGGCTGTGTCCACGTTGCGCTTTGGGGCGTTTCCTGTCGCGGGTGCTAGGCCTACCCAAACAAGTGAGGTATCATTTTTATCGGGAGACGTGGGGGAACGCTGGGTGGAAGGAAATTTGTGGCTCCTCTCAGATTCCAGAACTTTCTGCCACAGAAATGTGAGGAACTTGTGTTTTTTTAGCCAAATTTTGAGGTTTGCAAAGGATTCTGGGTAACAGAACCTGGTCCGAGCCACACAAGTCACCCCATCTTGGATTCCCCTAGGTCTCTAGTTTTCAGAAATGCACAGGTTTGGTAGGTTTCCCTAGGTGGCGGCTGAGCTACAGGCCAAAACCTACAGGTAGGCACTTTGCAAAAAACACCACTGTTTTCCTTCAAAAATTTGGCTGTGTCCACGTTGCGCTTTGGGGCGTTTCCTGTCGCGGGCGCTAGGCCTACCCACACAAGTGAGGTATCATTTTTATCGGGAGACGTGGGGGAACGCTTGGTGGAAGGAAATTTGTGGCTCCTCTCAGATTCCAGAACTTTCTGCCACAGAAATGTGAGGAACATGTGTTTTTTTTGGCCAAATTTTGAGGTTTGCAAAGGATTCTGGGTAACAGAACCTGGTCCGAGCCACACAAGTCACCCCATCTTGGATTCCCCTAGGTCTCTAGTTTTCAGAAATGCACAGGTTTGGTAGGTTTCCCTAGGTGGCGGCTGAGCTACAGGCCAAAATCTACAGGTAGGCACTTTGCAAAAAACACCTCTGTTTTCCTTAAACAATTTGGCTGTGTCCACGTTGCGCTTTGGGGCATTTCCTGTCGCGGGCGCTAGGCCAACCCACACAAGTGAGGTATCATTTTTATCGGGAGACGTGGCGGAACGCTGGGTGGAAGTAAATTTGTGGCTCCTCTCAGATTCCAGAACTTTCTGCCACAGAAATGTGAGGAACATGTGTTTTTTTAGCCAAATTTTGAGGTTTGCAAAGGATTCTGGGTAACAGAACCTGGTCCAAGCCACACAAGTCACCCCATCTTGGATTCCCCTAGGTCTCTAGTTTTCAGAAATGCACAGGTTTGGTAGGTTTCCCTAGGTGGCGGCTAAGTTACAGGCCAAAATCTACAGGTAGGCACTTTGCAAAAAACACCTCTGTTTTCCTTCAAAAATTTGTCTGTGTCCACGTTGCGCTTTGGGGCATTTCCTGTCGCGGGCGCTAGGACTACCCACACAAGTGAGGTATCATTTTTATCGGGAGAAGTGGGGGAATGCTGGGTGGAAGGAAATTTGTCGCTCCTCTCAGATTCCAGAACTTTCTGCCACAGAAATGTGAGGAACATGTGTTTTGTTAGCCAAATTTTGAGGTTTGCAAAGGATTCTGGGTAACAGAACCTGGTCCGAGCCACACAAGTCACCCCATCTTGGATTCCCCTAGGTCTCTAGTTTTCAGAAATGCACAGGTTTGGTAGGTTTCCCTAGGTGGCGGCTGAGCTAGAGGCCAAAATCTACAGGTAGGCACTTTGCTAAAAACAGGTCTGTTTTCTGTGATGTGTCCACGTTGTGTTTTGGGGCATATCCTGTCGCGGGCGCTATGCCTACCCACACAAGTGAGGTATCATTTTTATCGGGAGACGTGGGGGAACGCTGGGTGGAAGGAAATTTGTGGCTCCTCTCAGATTCCAGAACTTTCTGCCACAGAAATGTGAGGAACATGTGTTTTTTTAGTCAAATTTTGAGGTTTGCAAAGGATTCTGGGTAACAGAACCTGGTCCGAGCCACACAAGTCACTCCATCTTGGATTCCCCTAGGTCTCTAGTTTTCAGAAATGCACAGGTTTGGTAGGTTTCCCTAGGTGGCGGCTGAGCTACAGGCCAAAATCTACAGGTAGGCACTTTGCAAAAAACACCTCTGTTTTCCTTCAAAAATGTGGATGTGTCCACATTGCGCTTTGGGGCGTTTCCTGTCGCGGGCGCTACGCCTACCCACACAAGTGAGGTATAATTTTTATCGGGAGACGTGGGGGAACGCTGGGTGGAAGGAAATGTGTGGCTCCTCTCAGATTCCAGAACTTTCTGCCACAGAAATGTGAGGAGCATGTGTTTTTTTAGCCAAATGTTGAGGTTTGCAAAGGATTCTGGGTAACAGAACCTGGTCCGAGCCACACAAGTCACCCCATCTTGGATTCCCCTAGGTCTCTAGTTTTCAGAAATGCACAGGTTCGGTAGGTTTCCCTAGGTGGCGGCTGAGCTACAGGCCAAAATCTACAGGTAGGCACTTTGCAAAAAACACCTCTGTTTTCCTTCAAAAATTTGGCTGTGTCCACGTTGCGCTTTGGGGCATTTCCTGTCGCGGGTGCTAGGCCTACCCACACAAGTGAGGTATCATTTTTATCGGGATATGTGGGGGAACGCTGGGTGGAAGGAAATTTGTGGCTCCTCTCAGATTCCAGAACTTTCTGCCACAGAAATGTGAGGAACATGTGTTTTTTTAGCCAAATTTTGAGGTTTGCAAAGAATTTTGGGTAACAGAACCTGGTCCGAGCCACACAAGTCACCCCATCTTGGATTCCCTTAGGTCTCTAGTTTTCAGAAATGCACAGGTTTGGTAGGTTTCCCCAGGTGGCGGCTGTGCGACAGGCCAAAATCTACAGGTAGGCACTTTGCAAAAAACACCTCTGTTTTCCTTCAAAAATTTGGCTGTGTCCACGTTGCGCTTTGGGGCGTTTCCTGTCGCGGGTGCTAGGCCTACCCACACAAGTGAGGTATAATTTTTATCGGGAGACGTGCGGGAACGCTGGGTGGAAGGAAATTTGTGGCTCCTCTCAGATTCCAGAACTTTCAGCCACAGAAATGTGAGGAACTTGTGTTTTTTTAGCCAAATTTTGAGGTTTGCAAAGGATTCTGGGTAACAGAACCTGGTCCGAGCCACACAAGTCACCCCATCTTGGATTCCCCTAGGTCTCTAGTTTTCAGAAATGCACAGGTTTGGTAGGTTTCCCTAGGTGGCGGCGGAGCTACAGGCCAAAATCTACAGGTAGGCACTTTGCAAAAAACACCTCTGTTTTCCTTCAAAAATTTGGCTGTGTCCACGTTGCGCTTTGGGGCGTTTCCTGTCGCGGGCGCTAGGCCTACCCACACAAGTGAGGTATCATTTTTATCGGGAGACGTGGGGGAACGCTGGGTGGAGGGAAATTTGTGGCTCCTCTCAGATTCCAGAACTTTCTGCCACAGAAATGTGAGGAACATGTGTTTTTTTAACCAAATTTTGAGGTTTGCAAAGGATTCTGGGTAACAGAACCTGGTCCGAGCCACACAAGTCACCCCATCTTGGATTCCCCTAGGTCTCTAGTTTTCAGAAATGCACAGGTTTGGTAGGTTTCCCTAGGTGGCGGCTGAGCTACAGGCCAAAATCTACAGGTAGGCACTTTGCAAAAAACACCTCTGTTTTCCTTCAAAAATTTGTCTGTGTCCACGTTGCGCTTTGGTGCATTTCCTGTCGCGGGCGCTAGGCCTACCCACACAAGTGAGGTATCATTTTTATCGGGAGAAGTGGGGGAACGCTGGGTGGAAGGAAATTTGTCGCTCCTCTCAGATTCCAGAACTTTCTGCCACAGAAATGTGAGGAACATGTGTTTTTTTAGCCAAATTTTGAGGTTTGCAAAGGATTCTGGGTAACAGAACCTGGTCCGAGCCACACAAGTCACCCCATCTTGGATTCCCCTAGGTCTCTAGTTTTCAGAAATGCACAGGTTTGGTAGGTTTCCCTAGGTGGCGGCTGAGCTAGAGGCCAAAATCTACAGGTAGGCACTTTGCTAAAAACAGGTCTGTTTTCTGTGATGTGTCCACGTTGTGTTTTGGGGCATATCCTGTCGCGGGCGCTAGGCCTACCCACACAAGTGAGGTATCATTTTTATCGGGAGACGTGGGGGAACGCTGGGTGGAAGGAAATTTGTGGCTCCTCTCAGATTCCAGAACTTTCTGCCACAGAAATGTGAGGAACATGTGTTTTTTTAGTCAAATTTTGAGGTTTGCAAAGGATTCTGGGTAACAGAACCTGGTCCGAGCCACACAAGTCACTCCATCTTGGATTCCCCTAGGTCTCTAGTTTTCAGAAATGCACAGGTTTGGTAGGTTTCCCTAGGTGGCGGCTGAGCTACAGGCCAAAATCTACAGGTAGGCCCTTTGCAAAAAACACCTCTGTTTTCCTTCAAAAATGTGGATGTGTCCACATTGCGCTTTGGGGCGTTTCCTGTCGCGGGCGCTACGCCTACCCACACAAGTGAGGTATCATTTTTATCGGGAGACGTGGGGGAACGCTGGGTGGAAGGAAATGTGTGGCTCCTCTCAGATTCCAGAACTTTCTGCCACAGAAATGTGAGGAGCATGTGTTTTTTAAGCCAAATTTTGAGGTTTGCAAAGGATTCTGGGTAACAGAACCTGGTCCGAGCCACACAAGTCACCCCATCTTGGATTCCCCTAGGTCTCTAGTTTTCAGAAATGCACAGGTTCGGTAGGTTTCCCTAGGTGGCGGCTGAGCTACAGGACAAAATCTACAGGTAGGCACTTTGCAAAAAACACCTCTGTTTTCCTTCAAAAATTTGGCTGTGTCCACGTTGCGCTTTGGGGCATTTCCTGTCGCGGGCGCTAGGCCTACCCACACAAGTGAGGTATCTTTTTTATCGGGAGACGTGGGGGAACGCTGGGTGGAAGGAAATTTGTGGCTCCTCTCAGATTCCAGAACTTTCTGCCACAGAAATGTGAGGAACATGTGTTTTTTTAGCCAAATTTTGAGGTTTGCAAAGAATTTTGGGTAACAGAACCTGGTCCGAGCCACACAAGTCACCCCATCTTGGATTCCCTTAGGTCTCTAGTTTTCAGAAATGCACAGGTTTGGTAGGTTTCCCTAGGTGGCGGCTGAGCTAGAGGCCAAAATCTACAGGTAGGCACTTTGCTAAAAACAGGTCTGTTTTCTGTGATGTGTCCACGTTGTGTTTTGGGGCATATCCTGTCGCGGGCGCTAGGCCTACCCACACAAGTGAGGTATCATTTTTATCGGGAGACGTGGGGGAACGCTGGGTGGAAGGAAATTTGTGGCTCCTCTCAGATTCCAGAACTTTCTGCCACAGAAATGTGAGGAACATGTGTTTTTTTAGTCAAATTTTGAGGTTTGCAAAGGATTCTGGGTAACAGAACCTGGTCCGAGCCACACAAGTCACTCCATCTTGGATTCCCCTAGGTCTCTAGTTTTCAGAAATGCACAGGTTTGGTAGGTTTCCCTAGGTGGCGGCTGAGCTACAGGCCAAAATCTACAGGTAGGCACTTTGCAAAAAACACCTCTGTTTTCCTTCAAAAATGTGGATGTGTCCACATTGCGCTTTGGGGCGTTTCCTGTCGCGGGCGCTACGCCTACCCACACAAGTGAGGTATAATTTTTATCGGGAGACGTGGGGGAACGCTGGGTGGAAGGAAATGTGTGGCTCCTCTCAGATTCCAGAACTTTCTGCCACAGAAATGTGAGGAGCATGTGTTTTTTTAGCCAAATTTTGAGGTTTGCAAAGGATTCTGGGTAACAGAACCTGGTCCGAGCCACACAAGTCACCCCATCTTGGATTCCCCTAGGTCTCTAGTTTTCAGAAATGCACAGGTTCGGTAGGTTTCCCTAGGTGGCGGCTGAGCTACAGGCCAAAATCTACAGGTAGGCACTTTGCAAAAAACACCTCTGTTTTCCTTCAAAAATTTGGCTGTGTCCACGTTGCGCTTTGGGGCATTTCCTGTCGCGGGTGCTAGGCCTACCCACACAAGTGAGGTATCATTTTTATCGGGATACGTGGGGGAACGCTGGGTGGAAGGAAATTTGTGGCTCCTCTCAGATTCCAGAACTTTCTGCCACAGAAATGTGAGGAACATGTGTTTTTTTAGCCAAATTTTGAGGTTTGCAAAGAATTTTGGGTAACAGAACCTGGTCCGAGCCACACAAGTCACCCCATCTTGGATTCCCTTAGGTCTCTAGTTTTCAAAAATGCACAGGTTTGGTAGGTTTCCCCAGGTGGCGGCTGTGCGACAGGCCAAAATCTACAGGTAGGCACTTTGCAAAAAACACCTCTGTTTTCCTTCAAAAATTTGGCTGTGTCCACGTTGCGCTTTGGGGCGTTTCCTGTCGCGGGTGCTAGGCCTACCCACACAAGTGAGGTATAATTTTTATCGGGAGACGTGCGGGAACGCTGGGTGGAAGGAAATTTGTGGCTCCTCTCAGATTCCAGAACTTTCTGCCACAGAAATGTGAGGAACTTGTGTTTTTTTAGCCAAATTTTGAGGTTTGCAAAGGATTCTGGGTAACAGAACCTGGTCCGAGCCACACAAGTCACCCCATCTTGGATTCCCCTAGGTCTCTAGTTTTCAGAAATGCACAGGTTTGGTAGGTTTCCCTAGGTGGCGGCGGAGCTACAGGCCAAAATCTACAGGTAGGCACTTTGCAAAAAACACCTCTGTTTTTCTTCAAAAATTTGGCTGTGTCCACGTTGCGCTTTGGAGCGTTTCCTGTCGCGGGCGCTAGGCCTACCCACACAAGTGAGGTATCATTTTTATCGGGAGACGTGGGGGAACGCTGGGTGGAGGGAAATTTGTGGCTCCTCTCAGATTCCAGAACTTTCTGCCACAGAAATGTGAGGAACATGTGTTTTTTTAACCAAATTTTGAGGTTTGCAAAGGATTCTGGGTAACAGAACCTGGTCCGAGCCACACAAGTCACCCCATCTTGGATTCCCCTAGGTCTCTAGTTTTCAGAAATGCACAGGTTTGGTAGGTTTCCCTAGGTGGCGGCTAAGCTACAGGCCAAAATCTACAGGTAGGCACTTTGCAAAAAACACCTCTGTTTTCCTTCAAAAATTTGTCTGTGTCCACGTTGCGCTTTGGTGCATTTCCTGTCGCGGGCGCTAGGCCTACCCACACAAGTGAGGTATCATTTTTATCGGGAGAAGTGGGGGAACGCTGGGTGGAAGGAAATTTGTCGCTCCTCTCAGATTCCAGAACTTTCTGCCACAGAAATGTGAGGAACATGTGTTTTTTTAGCCAAATTTTGAGGTTTGCAAAGGATTCTGGGTAACAGAACCTGGTCCGAGCCACACAAGTCACCCCATCTTGGATTCCCCTAGGTCTCTAGTTTTCAGAAATGCACAGGTTTGGTAGGTTTCCCTAGGTGGCGGCTGAGCTAGAGGCCAAAATCTACAGGTAGGCACTTTGCTAAAAACAGGTCTGTTTTCTGTGATGTGTCCACGTTGTGTTTTGGGGCATATCCTGTCGCGGGCGCTAGGCCTACCCACACAAGTGAGGTATCATTTTTATCGGGAGACGTGGGGGAACGCTGGGTGGAAGGAAATTTGTGGCTCCTCTCAGATTCCAGAACTTTCTGCCACAGAAATGTGAGGAACATGTGTTTTTTTAGTCAAATTTTGAGGTTTGCAAAGGATTCTGGAAACAGAACCTGGTCCGAGCCACACAAGTCACTCCATCTTGGATTCCCCTAGGTCTCTAGTTTTCAGAAATGCACAGGTTTGGTAGGTTTCCCTAGGTGGCGGCTGAGCTACAGGCCAAAATCTACAGGTAGGCCCTTTGCAAAAAACACCTCTGTTTTCCTTCAAAAATGTGGATGTGTCCACATTGCGCTTTGGGGCGTTTCCTGTCGCGGGCGCTACGCCTACCCACACAAGTGAGGTATCATTTTTATCGGGAGACGTGGGGGAACGCTGGGTGGAAGGAAATGTGTGGCTCCTCTCAGATTCCAGAACTTTCTGCCACAGAAATGTGAGGAGCATGTGTTTTTTAAGCCAAATTTTGAGGTTTGCAAAGGATTCTGGGTAACAGAACCTGGTCCGAGCCACACAAGTCACCCCATCTTGGATTCCCCTAGGTCTCTAGTTTTCAGAAATGCACAGGTTCGGTAGGTTTCCCTAGGTGGCGGCTGAGCTACAGGACAAAATCTACAGGTAGGCACTTTGCAAAAAACACCTCTGTTTTCCTTCAAAAATTTGGCTGTGTCCACGTTGCGCTTTGGGGCATTTCCTGTCGCGGGCGCTAGGCCTACCCACACAAGTGAGGTATCTTTTTTATCGGGAGACGTGGGGGAACGCTGGGTGGAAGGAAATTTGTGGCTCCTCTCAGATTCCAGAACTTTCTGCCACAGAAATGTGAGGAACATGTGTTTTTTTAGCCAAGTTTTGAGGTTTGCAAAGAATTTTGGGTAACAGAACCTGGTCCGAGCCACACAAGTCACCCCATATTGGATTCCCTTAGGTCTCTAGTTTTCAGAAATGCACAGGTTTGGTAGGTTTCCCCAGGTGGCGGCTGTGCGACAGGCCAAAATCTACAGGTAGGCACTTTGCAAAAAACACCTCTGTTTTCCTTCAAAAATTTGGCTGTGTCCACGTTGCGCTTTGGGGCGTTTCCTGTCGCGGGTGCTAGGCCTACCCACACAAGTGAGGTATCATTTTTATCGGGAGACGTGGGGGAACGCTGGGTGGAAGGAAATTTGTGGCTCCTCTCAGATTCCAGAACTTTCTGCCACAGAAATGTGAGGAACTTGTGTTTTTTTAGCCAAATTTTGAGGTTTGCAAAGGATTCTGGGTAACAGAACCTGGTCCGAGCCACACAAGTCACCCCATCTTGGATTCCCCTAGGTCTCTAGTTTTCAGAAATGCACAGGTTTGGTAGGTTTCCCTAGGTGGCGGCTGAGCTACAGGCCAAAATCTACAGGTAGGCACTTTGCAAAAAACACCTCTGTTTTCCTTCAAAAATTTGGCTGTGTCCACGTTGCGCTTTGGGGCGTTTCCTGTCGCGGGCGCTAGGCCTACCCACACAAGTGAGGTATAATTTTTATCGGGAGACGTGGGGGAACGCTGGGTGGAAGGAAATTTGTGGCTCCTCTCAGATTCCAGAACTTTCTGCCACAGAAATGTGAGGAACATGTGTTTTTTTAACCAAATTTTGAGGTTTGCAAACGATTCTGGGTAACAGAACCTGGTCCGAGCCACACAAGTCACCCCATCTTGGATTCCCCTAGGTCTCTAGTTTTCAGAAATGCACAGGTTTGGTAGGTTTCCCTAGGTGGCGGCTGAGCTACAGGCCAAAATCTACAGGTAGGCACTTTGCAAAAAACACCTCTGTTTTCCTTCAAAGATTTGGCTGTGTCCACGTTGCGCTTTGGGGCGTTTCCTGTCGCGGGCGCTAGGCCTACCCACACAAGTGAGGTATCATTTTTATCGGGAGACGTGGGGGAACGCTGGGTGGAAGGAAATTAGTGGCTCCTCTCAGATTCCAGAACTTTCTGCCACAGAAATGTGAGGAACATGTGTTTTTTTAGTCAAATTTTGAGGTTTACAACGGATTCTGGGTAACAGAACCTGGTCCGAGCCACACAAGTCACCCCATCTTGGATTCCCCTAGGTCTCTAGTTTTCAGAAATGCACAGGTTTGGTAGGTTTCCCTAGGTGGCGGCTGAGCTACAGGCCAAAATCTACAGGTAGGCACTTTGCAAAAAACACCTCTGTTTTCCTTCAAAAATGTGGATGTGTCCACATTGCGCTTTGGGGCGTTTCCTGTCGCGGGCGCTACGCCTACCCACACAAGTGAGGTATCATTTTTATCGGGAGACGTGGGGGAACGCTGGGTGGAAGGACATTTTTGGCTCCTCTCAGATTCCAGAACTTTCTGCCACAGAAATGTGAGGAACATGGGTTTTTTTAGCCAAACTTCAAGGTTTGCAAAGGATTCTGGGTAACAGAACCTGGTCCGAGCCACACAAGTCACCCCATCTTGGATTCCCCTAGGTCTCTATTTTTCAGAAATGCACAGGTTTGGTGGGTTTCCCTAGGTGGCGGCTGAGCTACAGGCCAAAATCTACAGGTAGGCACTTTGCAAAAAACACCTCTGTTTTCCTTCAAAAATGAGGCTGTGTCCACGTTGCGCTTTGGGGCGTTTCCTGTCGCGGTCGCTAGGCCTACCCACACAAGTGAGGTTTCATTTTTATCGGGAGACGTGGGGGAACGCTGGGTGGAAGGAAATGTGTGGCTCCTCTCAGATTCCAGAACTTTCTGCCACAGAAATGTGAGGAACTTGTGTTTTTTTTAGCCAAATTTTGAGATTTGCAAAGGATTCTGGGTAACAGAACCTGGTCCGAGCCACACAAGTCACCCCATCTTGGATTCCCCTAGGTCTCTAGTTTTCAGAAATCCACAGGTTTAGTAGGTTTCCCTAGGTGGCGGCTGAGCTACAGGCCAAAATCTACAGGTAGGCACTTTGCAAAAAACACCTCTGTTTTCCTTCAAAAATTTGGCTGTGTCCACGTTGCGCTTTGGGGCATTTCCTGTCGCGGGCGCTAGGCCTACCCACACAAGTGAGGTATCATTTTTATCGGGAGACGTGGGGGAACGCTGGGTGGAAGGAAATTTGTCACTCCTCTCAGATTCCAGAACTTTCTGCCACAGAAATGTGAGGAACATGTGTTTTTTTAGCCAAATTATGAGGTTTGCAAAGGATTCTGGGTAACAGAACCTGGTCCGAGCCACACAAGTCACCCCATCTTGGATTCCCCTAGGTCTCTAGTTTTCAGAAATGCACAGGTTTGGTAGGTTTCCCTAGGTGGCGGCTGAGCTACAGGCCAAAATCTACAGGTAGGCACTTTGCAAAAAACACCTCTGTTTTCCTTCAAAAATTTGGCTGTGTCCACGTTGCGCTTTGGGGCGTTTCCTGTCGCGGGCGCTAGGCCTACCCACACAAGTGAGGTATCATTTTTATCGGGAGACGTGGAGGAACGCTGGGTGGAAGGAAATTTGTGGCTCCTCTCAGATTCCAGAACTTTCTGCCACAGAAATGTGAGGAACATGTGTTTTTTTAGCCAAATTTTGAGGTTTGCAAAGGATTCTGGGTAACAGAACCTGGTCCGAGCCACACAAGTCACCCCATCTTGGATTCCCCTAGCTCTCTAGTTTTCAGAAATGCACAGGTTTGGTAGGTTTCCCTAGGTGGCGGCTGAGCTACAGGCCAAAATCTACAGGTAGGCACTTTGCAAAAAACACCTCTGTTTTCCTTCAAAAATTTGGCTGTGTCCACGTTGCGCTTTGGGGCGTTTCCTGTCGCGGGCGCTAGGCCTACCCACACAAGTGAGGTATCATTTTTATCGGGAGACGTGGGGGAACGCTGGGTGGAAGGAAATTTGTGGCTCCTCTCAGATTCCAGAACTTTCTGCCACAGAAATGTGAGGAACATGTGTTTTTTTAGCCAAATTTTGAGGTTTGCAAAGGATTCTGGGTAACAGAACCTGGTCCGAGCCACACAAGTCACCCCATCTTAGATTCCCCTAGGTCTCTAGTTTTCAGAAATGCACAGGTTTGGTAGGTTTCCCTAGGTGGCGGCTAAGCTACAGGCCAAAATCTACAGGTAGGCACTTTGCAAAAAACACCTCTGTTTTCCTTCAAAAATTTGGCTGTGTCCACGTTGCGCTTTGGGGCGTTTCCTGTCGCGGGTGCTAGGCCTACCCACACAAGTGAGGTATCATTTTTATCGGGAGACGTGGGGGAACGCTGGGTGGAAGGAAATTTGTGGCTCCTCTCAGATTCCAGAACTTTCTGCCACAGAAATGTGAGGAACTTGTGTTTTTTTAGCCAAATTTTGAGGTTTGCAAAGGATTCTGGGTAACAGAACCTGGTCCGAGCCACACAAGTCACCCCATCTTGGATTCCCCTAGGTCTCTAGTTTTCAGAAATGCACAGGTTTGGTAGGTTTCCCTAGGTGGCGGCTGAGCTACAGGCCAAAATCTACAGGTAGGCACTTTGCAAAAAACACCTCTGTTTTCCTTCAAAAATGTGGATGTGCCCACATTGCGCTTTGGGGCGTTTCCTGTCGCGGGCGCTAGGCCTACCCACACAAGTGAGGTATCATTTTTATCGGGAGACGTGGGGGAACGCTGGGTGGAAGGAAATTTGTGGCTCCTCTCAGATTCCAGAACTTTCTGCCACAGAAATGTGAGGAACATGTGTTTTTTTAGCCAAATTTTGAGGTTTGCAAAGGATTCTGGGTAACAGAACCTGGTCCGAGCCACACAAGTCACCCCATCTTGGATTCCCCTAGGTCTCTAGTTTTCAGAAATGCACAGGTTTGGTAGGTTTCCCTAGGTGGCGGCTGAGCTACAGGCCAAAATCTACAGGTAGGCACTTTGCAAAAAACACCTCTGTTTTCCTTCAAAAATTTGGCTGTGTCCACGTTGCGCTTTGGGGCATTTCCTGTCGCGGGCGCTACGCCTACCCACACAAGTGAGGTATCATTTTTATCGGGAGACGTGGAGGAACGCTGGGTGGAAGGAAATTTGTGGCTCCTCTCAGATTCCAGAACTTTCTGCCACAGAAATGTGAGGAACATGTGTTTTTTTAGTCAAATTTTGAGGTTTGCAAAGGATTCTGGGTAACAGAACCTGGTCCGAGCCACACAAGTCACTCCATCTTGGATTCCCCTAGGTCTCTAGTTTTCAGAAATGCACAGGTTTGGTAGGTTTCCCTAGGTGGCGGCTGAGCTACAGGCCAAAATCTACAGGTAGGCACTTTGCAAAAAACACCTCTGTTTTCCTTCAAAAATGTGGATGTGTCCACATTGCGCTTTGGGGCGTTTCCTGTCGCGGGCGCTACGCCTACCCACACAAGTGAGGTATCATTTTTATCGGGAGACGTGGGGGAACGCTGGGTGGAAGGAAATGTGTGGCTCCTCTCAGATTCCAGAACTTTCTGCCACAGAAATGTGAGGAACATGTGTTTTTTTAGCCAAATTTTGAGGTTTGCAAAGGATTCTGGGTAACAGAACCTGGTCCGAGCCACACAAGTCACCCCATCTTAGATTCCCCTAGGTCTCTAGTTTTCAGAAATGCACAGGTTTGGTAGGTTTCCCTAGGTGGCGGCTAAGCTACAGGCCAAAATCTACAGGTAGGCACTTTGCAAAAAACACCTCTGTTTTCCTTCAAAAATTTGGCTGTGTCCACGTTGCGCTTTGGGGCGTTTCCTGTCGCGGGTGCTAGGCCTACCCACACAAGTGAGGTATCATTTTTATCGGGAGACGTGGGGGAACGCTGGGTGGAAGGAAATTTGTGGCTCCTCTCAGATTCCAGAACTTTCTGCCACAGAAATGTGAGGAACTTGTGTTTTTTTAGCCAAATTTTGAGGTTTGCAAAGGATTCTGGGTAACAGAACCTGGTCCGAGCCACACAAGTCACCCCATCTTGGATTCCCTTAGGTCTCTAGTTTTCAGAAATGCACAGGTTTGGTAGGTTTCCCTAGGTGGCGGCTGAGCTACAGGCCAAAATCTACAGGTAGGCACTTTGCAAAAAACACCTCTGTTTTCCTTCAAAAATGTGGATGTGCCCACATTGCGCTTTGGGGCGTTTCCTGTCGCGGGCGCTAGGCCTACCCACACAAGTGAGGTATCATTTTTATCGGGAGACGTGGGGGAACGCTGGGTGGAAGGAAATTTGTGGCTCCTCTCAGATTCCAGAACTTTCTGCCACAGAAATGTGAGGAACATGTGTTTTTTTAGCCAAATTTTGAGGTTTGCAAAGGATTCTGGGTAACAGAACCTGGTCCGAGCCACACAAGTCACCCCATCTTGGATTCCCCTAGGTCTCTAGTTTTCAGAAATGCACAGGTTTGGTAGGTTTCCCTAGGTGGCGGCTGAGCTACAGGCCAAAATCTACAGGTAGGCACTTTGCAAAAAACACCTCTGTTTTCATTCAAAAATTTGGCTGTGTCCACGTTGCGCTTTGGGGCATTTCCTGTCGCGGGCGCTACGCCTACCCACACAAGTGAGGTATCATTTTTATCGGGAGACGTGGAGGAACGCTGGGTGGAAGGAAATTTGTGGCTCCTCTCAGATTCCAGAACTTTCTGCCACAGAAATGTGAGGAACATGTGTTTTTTTAGTCAAATTTTGAGGTTTGCAAAGGATTCTGGGTAACAGAACCTGGTCCGAGCCACACAAGTCACTCCATCTTGGATTCCCCTAGGTCTCTAGTTTTCAGAAATGCACAGGTTTGGTAGGTTTCCCTAGGTGGCGGCTGAGCTACAGGCCAAAATCTACAGGTAGGCACTTTGCAAAAAACACCTCTGTTTTCCTTCAAAAATGTGGATGTGTCCACATTGCGCTTTGGGGCGTTTCCTGTCGCGGGCGCTACGCCTACCCACACAAGTGAGGTATCATTTTTATCGGGAGACGTGGGGGAACGCTGGGTGGAAGGAAATGTGTGGCTCCTCTCAGATTCCAGAACTTTCTGCCACAGAAATGTGAGGAACATGTGTTTTTTTAGCCAAATTTTGAGGTTTGCAAAGGATTCTGGGTAACAGAACCTGGTCCGAGCCACACAAGTCACCCCATCTTGGATTCCCCTAGGTCTCTAGTTTTCAGAAATGCACAGGTTTGGTAGGTTTCCCTAGGTGGCGGCTGAGCTACAGGCCAAAATCTACAGGTAGGCACTTTGCAAAAAACACCTCTGTTTTCCTTCAAAAATTTGGCTGTGTCCACGTTGCGCTTTGGGGCATTTCCTGTCGCGGGCGCTAGGCCTACCCACACAAGTGAGGTATCATTTTTATCGGGAGACGTGGGGGAATGCTGGGTGGAAGGAAATTTGTGGCTCCTCTCAGATTCCAGAACTTTCTGCCACAGAAATGTGAGGAACATGTGTTTTTTTAGCCAAATTTTGAGGTTTGCAAAGAATTTTGGGTAACAGAACCTGGTCCGAGCCACACAAGTCACCCCATCTTGGATTCCCTTAGGTCTCTAGTTTTCAGAAATGCACAGGTTTGGTAGGTTTCCCCAGGTGCCGGCTGTGCGACAGGCCAAAATCTACAGGTAGGCACTTTGCAAAAAACACCTCTGTTTTCCTTCAAAAATTTGGCTGTGTCCACGTTGCGCTTTGGGGCGTTTCCTGTCGCGGGTGCTAGGCCTACCCACACAAGTGAGGTATCATTTTGATCGGGAGACATGGGGGAACGCTGGGTGGAAGGAAATTTGTGGCTCCTCTCAGATTCCAGAACTTTCTGCCACAGACATGTGAGGAACTTGTGTTTTTTTAGCCAAATTTTGAGGTTTGCAAAGGATTCTGGGTAACAGAACCTGGTCCGAGCCACACAAGTCACCCCATCTTGGATTCCCCTAGGTCTCTAGTTTTCAGAAATGCACAGGTTTGGTAGGTTTCCCTAGGTGGCGGCTGAGCTACAGGCCAAAATCTACAGGTAGGCACTTTGCAAAAAACACCTCTGTTTTCCTTCAAAAATTTGGCTGTGTCCACGTTGCGCTTTGGGGCGTTTCCTGTCGCGGGCGCTAGGCCTACCCACACAAGTGAGGTATCATTTTTATCGGGAGACGTGGGGGAACGCTGGGTGGAAGGAAATTTGTGGCTCCTCTCAGATTCCAGAACTTTCTGCCACAGAAATGTGAGGAACATGTGTTTTTTTAGCCAAATTTTGAGGTTTGCAAAGGATTCTGGGTAACAGAACCTGGTCCGAGCCACACAAGTCACCCCATCTTGGATTCCCCTAGGTCTCTAGTTTTCAGAAATGCACAGGTTTGGTAGGTTTCCCTAGGTGGCGGCTGAGCTACAGGCCAAAATCTACAGGTAGGCACTTTGCAAAAAACACCTCTGTTTTCCTTCAAAAATTTGGCTGTGTCTACGTTGCGCTTTGGGGCGTTTCCTGTCGCGGGTGCTAGGCCTACCCACACAAGTGAGGTATCATTTTTATCGGGAGACGTGGGGGAACGCTGGGTGGAAGGAAATTTTTGGCTCCTCTCAGATTCCAGAACTTTCTGCCACAGAAATGTGAGGAACATGGGTTTTTTTAGCAAAATTTTAAGGTTTGCAAAGGATTCTGGGTAACAGAACCTGGTCCGAGCCACACAAGTCACCCCATCTTGGATTCCCCTAGGTCTCTAGTTTTCAGAAATGCACAGGTTTGGTGGGTTTCCATAGGTGGCGGCTGAGCTACAGGCCAAAATCTACAGGTAGGCACTTTGCAAAAAACACCTCTGTTTTCCTTCAAAAATGAGGCTGTGTCCACGTTGCGCTTTGGGGCGTTTCCTGTCGCGGTCGCTAGGCCTACCCACACAAGTGAGGTTTCATTTTTATCGGGAGACGTGGGGGAACGCTGGGTGGAAGGAAATTTGTGGCTTCTCTCAGATTCCAGAACTTTCTGCCACAGAAATGTGAGGAACATGTGTTTTTTTAGCCAAATTTTGAGGTTTGCAAAGGATTCTGGGTAACAGAACCTGGTCCGAGCCACACAAGTCACCCCATCTTGGATTCCCCTAGGTCTCTAGTTTTCAGAAATGCACAGGTTTGGTAGGTTTCCCTAGGTGGCGGCTGAGCTACAGGCCAAAATCTACAGGTAGGCACTTTGCAAAAAACACCTCTGTTTTCCTTCAAAGATTTGGCTGTGTCCACGTTGCGCTTTGGGGCGTTTCCTGACGCGGGCGCTAGGCCTACCCACACAAGTGAGGTATCATTTTTATCGGGAGACGTGGGGGAACGCTGGGTGGAAGGAAATTTGTGGCTCCTCTCAGTTTCCAGAACTTTCTGCCACAGAAATGTGAGGAACATGTGTTTTTTTAGCCAAATTTTGAGGTTTGCAAAGGATTCTGGGTAACAGAACCTGGTCCGAGCCACACAAGTCACCCCATCTTGGATTCCCCTAGGTCTCTAGTTTTCAGAAATGCACAGGTTTGGTAGGTTTCCCTAGGTGGCGGCTGAGCTACAGGCCAAAATCTACAGGTAGGCACTTTGCAAAAAACACCTCTGTTTTCCTTCAAAAATTTGGCTGTGTCCACGTTGCGCTTTGGGGCGTTTCCTGTCGCGGGCGCTAGGCCTACCCACACAAGTGAGGTATCATTTTTATCGGGAGACGTGGAGGAACGCTGGGTGGAAGGAAATTTGTGGCTCCTCTCAGATTCCAGAACTTTCTGCCACAGAAATGTGAGGAACATGTGTTTTTTTAGCCAAATTTTGAGGTTTGCAAAGGATTCTGGGTAACAGAACCTGGTCCGAGCCACACAAGTCACCCCATCTTGGATTCCCCTAGCTCTCTAGTTTTCAGAAATGCACAGGTTTGGTAGGTTTCCCTAGGTGGCGGCTGAGCTACAGGCCAAAATCTACAGGTAGGCACTTTGCAAAAAACACCTCTGTTTTCCTTCAAAAATTTGGCTGTGTCCACGTTGCGCTTTGGGGCGTTTCCTGTCGCGGGCGCTAGGCCTACCCACACAAGTGAGGTATCATTTTTATCGGGAGACGTGGGGGAACGCTGGGTGGAAGGAAATTTGTGGCTCCTCTCAGATTCCAGAACTTTCTGCCACAGAAATGTGAGGAACATGTGTTTTTTTAGCCAAATTTTGAGGTTTGCAAAGGATTCTGGGTAACAGAACCTGGTCCGAGCCACACAAGTCACCCCATCTTAGATTCCCCTAGGTCTCTAGTTTTCAGAAATGCACAGGTTTGGTAGGTTTCCCTAGGTGGCGGCTAAGCTACAGGCCAAAATCTACAGGTAGGCACTTTGCAAAAAACACCTCTGTTTTCCTTCAAAAATTTGGCTGTGTCCACGTTGCGCTTTGGGGCGTTTCCTGTCGCGGGTGCTAGGCCTACCCACACAAGTGAGGTATCATTTTTATCGGGAGACGTGGGGGAACGCTGGGTGGAAGGAAATTTGTGGCTCCTCTCAGATTCCAGAACTTTCTGCCACAGAAATGTGAGGAACTTGTGTTTTTTTAGCCAAATTTTGAGGTTTGCAAAGGATTCTGGGTAACAGAACCTGGTCCGAGCCACACAAGTCACCCCATCTTGGATTCCCCTAGGTCTCTAGTTTTCAGAAATGCACAGGTTTGGTAGGTTTCCCTAGGTGGCGGCTGAGCTACAGGCCAAAATCTACAGGTAGGCACTTTGCAAAAAACACCTCTGTTTTCCTTCAAAAATGTGGATGTGCCCACATTGCGCTTTGGGGCGTTTCCTGTCGCGGGCGCTAGGCCTACCCACACAAGTGAGGTATCATTTTTATCGGGAGACGTGGGGGAACGCTGGGTGGAAGGAAATTTGTGGCTCCTCTCAGATTCCAGAACTTTCTGCCACAGAAATGTGAGGAACATGTGTTTTTTTAGCCAAATTTTGAGGTTTGCAAAGGATTCTGGGTAACAGAACCTGGTCCGAGCCACACAAGTCACCCCATCTTGGATTCCCCTAGGTCTCTAGTTTTCAGAAATGCACAGGTTTGGTAGGTTTCCCTAGGTGGCGGCTGAGCTACAGGCCAAAATCTACAGATAGGCACTTTGCAAAAAACACCTCTGTTTTCCTTCAAAAATTTGGCTGTGTCCACGTTGCGCTTTGGGGCGTTTCCTGTCGCGGGCGCTAGGCCTACCCACACAAGTGAGGTATCATTTTTATCGGGAGACGTGGAGGAACGCTGGGTGGAAGGAAATTTGTGGCTCCTCTCAGATTCCAGAACTTTCTGCCACAGAAATGTGAGGAACATGTGTTTTTTTAGCGAAATTTTGAGGTTTGCAAAGGATTCTCGGTAACAGAACCTGGTCCGAGCCACACAAGTCACCCCATCTTGGATTCCCCTAGCTCTCTAGTTTTCAGAAATGCACAGGTTTGGTAGGTTTCCCTAGGTGGCGGCTGAGCTACAGGCCAAAATCTACAGGTAGGCACTTTGCAAAAAACACCTCTGTTTTCCTTCAAAAATTTGGCTGTGTCCACGTTGCGCTTTGGGGCGTTTCCTGTCGCGGGCGCTAGGCCTACCCACACAAGTGAGGTATCATTTTTATCGGGAGACGTGGGGGAACGCTGGGTGGAAGGAAATTTGTGGCTCCTCTCAGATTCCAGAACTTTCTGCCACAGAAATGTGAGGAACATGTGTTTTTTTAGCCAAATTTTGAGGTTTGCAAAGGATTCTGGGTAACAGAACCTGGTCCGAGCCACACAAGTCACCCCATCTTAGATTCCCCTAGGTCTCTAGTTTTCAGAAATGCACAGGTTTGGTAGGTTTCCCTAGGTGGCGGCTAAGCTACAGGCCAAAATCTACAGGTAGGCACTTTGCAAAAAACACCTCTGTTTTCCTTCAAAAATTTGGCTGTGTCCACGTTGCGCTTTGGGGCGTTTCCTGTCGCGGGTGCTAGGCCTACCCACACAAGTGAGGTATCATTTTTATCGGGAGACGTGGGGGAACGCTGGGTGGAAGGAAATTTGTGGCTCCTCTCAGATTCCAGAACTTTCTGCCACAGAAATGTGAGGAACTTGTGTTTTTTTAGCCAAATTTTGAGGTTTGCAAAGGATTCTGGGTAACAGAACCTGGTCCGAGCCACACAAGTCACCCCATCTTGGATTCCCCTAGGTCTCTAGTTTTCAGAAATGCACAGGTTTGGTAGGTTTCCCTAGGTGGCGGCTGAGCTACAGGCCAAAATCTACAGGTAGGCACTTTGCAAAAAACACCTCTGTTTTCCTTCAAAAATGTGGATGTGCCCACATTGCGCTTTGGGGCGTTTCCTGTCGCGGGCGCTAGGCCTACCCACACAAGTGAGGTATCATTTTTATCGGGAGACGTGGGGGAACGCTGGGTGGAAGGAAATTTGTGGCTCCTCTCAGATTCCAGAACTTTCTGCCACAGAAATGTGAGGAACATGTGTTTTTTTAGCCAAATTTTGAGGTTTGCAAAGGATTCTGGGTAACAGAACCTGGTACGAGCCACACAAGTCACCCCATCTTGGATTCCCCTAGGTCTCTAGTTTTCAGAAATGCACAGGTTTGGTAGGTTTCCCTAGGTGGCGGCTGAGCTACAGGCCAAAATCTACAGGTAGGCACTTTGCAAAAAACACCTCTGTTTTCCTTCAAAAATTTGGCTGTGTCCACGTTGCGCTTTGGGGCATTTCCTGTCGCGGGCGCTACGCCTACCCACACAAGTGAGGTATCATTTTTATCGGGAGACGTGGAGGAACGCTGGGTGGAAGGAAATTTGTGGCTCCTCTCAGATTCCAGAACTTTCTGCCACAGAAGTGTGAGGAACATGTGTTTTTTTAGTCAAATTTTGAGGTTTGCAAAGGATTCTGGGTAACAGAACCTGGTCCGAGCCACACAAGTCACTCCATCTTGGATTCCCCTAGGTCTCTAGTTTTCAGAAATGCACAGGTTTGGTAGGTTTCCCTAGGTGGCGGCTGAGCTACAGGCCAAAATCTACAGGTAGGCACTTTGCAAAAAACACCTCTGTTTTCCTTCAAAAATGTGGATGTGTCCACATTGCGCTTTGGGGCGTTTCCTGTCGCGGGCGCTACGCCTACCCACACAAGTGAGGTATCATTTTTATCGGGAGACGTGGGGGAACGCTGGGTGGAAGGAAATGTGTGGCTCCTCTCAGATTCCAGAACTTTCTGCCACAGAAATGTGAGGAACATGTGTTTTTTTAGCCAAATTTTGAGGTTTGCAAAGGATTCTGGGTAACAGAACCTGGTCCGAGCCACACAAGTCACCCCATCTTAGATTCCCCTAGGTCTCTAGTTTTCAGAAATGCACAGGTTTGGTAGGTTTCCCTAGGTGGCGGCTAAGCTACAGGCCAAAATCTACAGGTAGGCACTTTGCAAAAAACACCTCTGTTTTCCTTCAAAAATTTGGCTGTGTCCACGTTGCGCTTTGGGGCGTTTCCTGTCGCGGGTGCTAGGCCTACCCACACAAGTGAGGTATCATTTTTATCGGGAGACGTGGGGGAACGCTGGGTGGAAGGAAATTTGTGGCTCCTCTCAGATTCCAGAACTTTCTGCCACAGAAATGTGAGGAACTTGTGTTTTTTTAGCCAAATTTTGAGGTTTGCAAAGGATTCTGGGTAACAGAAACTGGTCCGAGCCACACAAGTCACCCCATCTTGGATTCCCCTAGGTCTCTAGTTTTCAGAAATGCACAGGTTTGGTAGGTTTCCCTAGGTGGCGGCTGAGCTACAGGCCAAAATCTACAGGTAGGCACTTTGCAAAAAACACCTCTGTTTTCCTTCAAAAATTTGGCTGTGTCCACGTTGCGCTTTGGGGCATTTCCTGTCGCGGGCGCTACGCCTACCCACACAAGTGAGGTATCATTTTTATCGGGAGACGTGGAGGAACGCTGGGTGGAAGGAAATGTGTGGCTCCTCTCAGATTCCAGAACTTTCTGCCACAGAAATGTGTGGAACATGTGTTTTTTTAGCCAAATTTTGAGGTTTGCAAAGGATTCTGGGTAACAGAAACTGGTCCGAGCCACACAAGTAACCCCATCTTGGATTCCCCTAGGTCTCTAGTTTTCAGAAATGCACAGGTTTGGTAGGTTTCCCTAGGTGGCGGCTGAGCTACAGGCCAAAATCTACAGGTAGGCACTTTGCAAAAAACACCTCTGTTTTCCTTCAAAAATTTGGCTGTGTCCACGTTGCGCTTTGGGGCATTTCCTGTTGCGGGCGCTAGGCCTACCCACACAAGTGAGGTATCATTTTTATCGGGAGACGGGGGGGAACGCTGGGTGGAAGGAAATTTGTGGCTCCTCTCAGATTCCAGAACTTTCTGCCACAGAAATGTGAGTAACATGTGTTTTTTTAGCCACATTTTTATGTTTTCAAAGGATTCTGGGTAACAGAACCTGGTCCGAGCCACACAAGTCACCCCATCTTGGATTCCCTTAGGTCTCTAGTTTTCAGAAATGCACAGGTTTGGTAGGTTTCCCCAGGTGGCGGCTGTGCGACAGGCCAAAATCTACAGGTAGGCACTTTGCAAAAAACACCTCTGTTTTCCTTCAAAAATTTGGCTGTGTCCACGTTGCGCTTTGGGGCGTTTCCTGTCGCGGGTGCTAGGCCTACCCACACAAGTGAGGTATCATTTTTATCGGGAGACGTGGGGGAACGCTGGGTGGAAGGAAATTTGTGGCTCCTCTCAGATTCCAGAACTTTCTGCCACAGAAATGTGAGGAACATGTGTTTTTTTAGCCAAATTTTGAGGTTTGCAAAGGATTCTGGGTAACAGAACCTGGTCCGAGCCACACAAGTCACCCCATCTTGGATTCCCTTAGGTCTCTAGTTTTCAGAAATGCACAGGTTTGGTAGGTTTCCCTAGGTGGCGGCTGAGCTACAGGCCAAAATCTACAGGTAGGCACTTTGCAAAAAACACCTCTGTTTTCCTTCAAAAATTTGGCTGTGTCCACGTTGCGCTTTGGGGCGTTTCCTGTCACGGGCGCTAGGCCTACCCACACAATTGAGGTGTCATTTTTATCGGGAGACGTGGGGGAACGCTGGGTGGAAAAAAATTTGTGGCTCCTCTCAGATTCCAGAACTTTCTGCCACAGAAATGTGAGGAACATGTGTTTTTTTAGCCAAATTTTGAGGTTTGCAAAGGATTCTGGGTAACAGAACCTGGTCCGAGCCACACAAGTCACCCCATCTTGGATTCCCCTAGGTCTCTAGTTTTCAGAAATGCACAGGTTTGGTAGGTTTCCCTAGGTGGCGGCTGAGCTACAGGCCAAAATCTACAGGTAGGCACTTTGCAAAAAACACCTCTGTTTTCCTTCAAAAATTTGGCTGTGTCCACGTTGCGCTTTGGGGCGTTTCCTGTCGCGGGCGCTAGGCCTACCCACACAAGTGAGGTATCATTTTTATCGGGAGACGTGGAGGAACGCTGGGTGGAAGGAAATTTGTGGCTCCTCTCAGATTCCAGAACTTTCTGCCACAGAAATGTGAGGAACATGTGTTTTTTTAGCCAAATTTTGAGGTTTGCAAAGGATTCTGGGTAACAGAACCTGGTCCGAGCCACACAAGTCACCCCATCTTGGATTCCCCTAGCTCTCTAGTTTTCAGAAATGCACAGGTTTGGTAGGTTTCCCTAGGTGGCGGCTGAGCTACAGGCCAAAATCTACAGGTAGGCACTTTGCAAAAAACACCTCTGTTTTCCTTCAAAAATTTGGCTGTGTCCACGTTGCGCTTTGGGGCGTTTCCTGTCGCGGGCGCTAGGCCTACCCACACAAGTGAGGTATCATTTTTATCGGGAGACGTGGGGGAACGCTGGATGGAAGGAAATTTGTGGCTCCTCTCAGATTCCAGAACTTTCTGCCACAGAATGTGAGGAACATGTGTTTTTTTAGCCAAATTTTGAGGTTTGCAAAGGATTCTGGGTAACAGAACCTGGTCCGAGCCACACAAGTCACCCCATCTTAGATTCCCCTAGGTCTCTAGTTTTCAGAAATGCACAGGTTTGGTAGGTTTCCCTAGGTGGCGGCTAAGCTACAGGCCAAAATCTACAGGTAGGCACTTTGCAAAAAACACCTCTGTTTTCCTTCAAAAATTTGGCTGTGTCCACGTTGCGCTTTGGGGCGTTTCCTGTCGCGGGTGCTAGGCCTACCCACACAAGTGAGGTATCATTTTTATCGGGAGACGTGGGGGAACGCTGGGTGGAAGGAAATTTGTGGCTCCTCTCAGATTCCAGAACTTTCTGCCACCAGAAATGTGAGGAACTTGTGTTTTTTTAGCCAAATTTTGAGGTTTGCAAAGGATTCTGGGTAACAGAACCTGGTCCGAGCCACACAAGTCACCCCATCTTGGATTCCCCTAGGTCTCTAGTTTTCAGAAATGCACAGGTTTGGTAGGTTTCCCTAGGTGGCGGCTGAGCTACAGGCCAAAATCTACAGGTAGGCACTTTGCAAAAAACACCTCTGTTTTCCTTCAAAAATGTGGATGTGCCCACATTGCGCTTTGGGGCGTTTCCTGTCGCGGGCGCTAGGCCTACCCACACAAGTGAGGTATCATTTTTATCGGGAGACGTGGGGGAACGCTGGGTGGAAGGAAATTTGTGGCTCCTCTCAGATTCCAGAACTTTCTGCCACAGAAATGTGAGGAACATGTGTTTTTTTAGCCAAATTTTGAGGTTTGCAAAGGATTCTGGGTAACAGAACCTGGTCCGAGCCACACAAGTCACCCCATCTTGGATTCCCCTAGGTCTCTAGTTTTCAGAAATGCACAGGTTTGGTAGGTTTCCCTAGGTGGCGGCTGAGCTACAGGCCAAAATCTACAGGTAGGCACTTTGCAAAAAACACCTCTGTTTTCCTTCAAAAATTTGGCTGTGTCCACGTTGCGCTTTGGGGCATTTCCTGTCGCGGGCGCTACGCCTACCCACACAAGTGAGGTATCATTTTTATCGGGAGACGTGGAGGAACGCTGGGTGGAAGGAAATTTGTGGCTCCTCTCAGATTCCAGAACTTTCTGCCACAGAAATGTGAGGAACATGTGTTTTTTTAGTCAAATTTTGAGGTTTGCAAAGGATTCTGGGTAACAGAACCTGGTCCGAGCCACACAAGTCACTCCATCTTGGATTCCCCTAGGTCTCTAGTTTTCAGAAATGCACAGGTTTGGTAGGTTTCCCTAGGTGGCGGCTGAGCTACAGGCCAAAATCTACAGGTAGGCACTTTGCAAAAATCACCTCTGTTTTCCTTCAAAAATGTGGATGTGTCCACATTGCGCTTTGGGGCGTTTCCTGTCGCGGGCGCTACGCCTACCCACACAAGTGAGGTATCATTTTTATCGGGAGACGTGGGGGAACGCTGGGTGGAAGGAAATGTGTGGCTCCTCTCAGATTCCAGAACTTTCTGCCACAGAAATGTGAGGAACATGTGTTTTTTTTAGCCAAATTTTGAGGTTTGCAAAGGATTCTGGGTAACAGAACCTGGTCCGAGCCACACAAGTCACCCCATCTTAGATTCCCCTAGGTCTCTAGTTTTCAGAAATGCACAGGTTTGGTAGGTTTCCCTAGGTGGCGGCTAAGCTACAGGCCAAAATCTACAGGTAGGCACTTTGCAAAAAACACCTCTGTTTTCCTTCAAAAATTTGGCTGTGTCCACGTTGCGCTTTGGGGCGTTTCCTGTCGCGGGTGCTAGGCCTACCCACACAAGTGAGGTATCATTTTTATCGGGAGACGTGGGGGAACGCTGGGTGGAAGGAAATTTGTGGCTCCTCTCAGATTCCAGAACTTTCTGCCACAGAAATGTGAGGAACTTGTGTTTTTTTAGCCAAATTTTGAGGTTTGCAAAGGATTCTGGGTAACAGAACCTGGTCCGAGCCACACAAGTCACCCCATCTTGGATTCCCCTAGATCTCTAGTTTTCAGAAATGCACAGGTTTGGTAGGTTTCCCTAGGTGGCGGCTGAGCTACAGGCCAA
>NW_027150296.1:0-42120 GCF_031143425.1 Pleurodeles waltl
TTAAGTCCCATCTCAATATGAGATGGGACTTAGAAAAATATTCAACTTTTATCTAAGTTGACCATGTGTTCCGCTTCCCATGTCAGAATGGGACATTTCGACTTATTGATGGAAAGATAAACTTTTTTGATCCAAATAGTGAAAAAGTGAAAATTCATAGTTTATGTCAAAAATGTGACAAGTCCCATTCTGAGTAGGGATTTGAAAACATTTCACATTTTTCATCCAAAAGGTGGAAAAAATCCAAATTTCATCTTTTTAGTCCCAAAAGTGAAAAAAACAAATTTCAATATTTTTCTTCAAAAAAGTGACAAAGTCCATTCTGAGTAGGCACTTAGAAAAAAATTTCAAATTTTTTCATCCAAAAAGTGAAAAAAATCAAAATTTCATATTTTTTAGTCCCAAAAGTGAAAAATCAAATTTCAATTTTTTTCTTCAAAAAAGTGACAAAGTCCCATTCTGAGTGGGCACTTAGAAAACATTTCTACTTTTTCATCCAAAAAGTGAAAAAATCCAAATTGAATACATTTCTTCAAAAAAGTCGCAAAGTCCCACTCTGAATGGGGACTTAGAAAAAATTTCAACATTTATCGTCCAAAAAGGGAAAGCATCCAAATTTAATTTTCTTCTGCAAAGAAGTGATAAACTCCCATTCTGACAAGGGACTTGGAAGTTCTTTTGATTTTTTACAAAAGTTGAATTTTTTCTAAGTCCCATCTCATTATGAGATGGGACTTAGAAAAATATTCAACTTTTGTCTAAGTTGACATGTGTTCCGCTTCCCATGTCAGAATGGGACATTTCGACTTATTGGATGGAAAGATAAACTTTTTTGATCCAAATAGTGAAAAAGTGAAAATTCATAGTTTTTGTCAAAAATGTGACAAAGTCCCATTCTGAGTAGGGATTTGAAAAAATTTCAAGTTTTTCATCCAAAAGGTGAAAAAATCCAAATTTCATCTTTTTAGTCCCAAAAGTGAAAAAACAAATTTCAATATTTTTCTTCAAAAAAGTGACAAAGTCCCATTCTGAGTGGGCACTTAGAACAAATTTCTACTTTTTCATCCAAAAAGTGAAAAAAATCCAAATTGAATACATTTCTTCAAAAAAGTCGCAAAGTCCCACTCTGAATGGGGACTTAGAAAAAATTTCAACATTTATCGTCCAAAAAGGGAAAGCATCCAAATTTAATTTTCTTCTGCAAAGAAGTGATAAACTCCCATTCTGACAAGGCCTTAGAAGTTCTTTTGACTTTTTACAAAAGTTGAATCTTTTTCTAAGTCCCATCTCATTATTGAGATGGGACTTAGAAAAAATATTCAACTTTTGTCTAAGTTGACATGTGTTCCGCTTCCCATGTCAGAATGGGACATTTCGACTTATTGGATGGAAAGATTAACTTTTTTGATCCAAATAGTGAAAAAGTGAAAATTCATAGTTTTTGTCAAAAATGTGACAAAGTCCCATTCTGAGTAGGGATTTGAAAAAATTTCACATTTTTCATCCAAAAGGTGAAAAAAATCAAAATTTCATCTTTTTAGTCAAAAAAGTGAAAAAACAAATTTCAATATTTTTCTTCAAAAAAGTGACAAAGTCCCATTCTGAGTGGGCACTTAGAAAAAATTTCAAATTCTTTCATCCAAAAAGTGAAAAATCAAAATTTCATCTTTTTAGTCCCAAAAGTGAAAAAATCAAATTTCAATTGTTTTCTATCAAAAAAGTGACAAAGTCCCATTCTGAGTGGGCACTTAGAAAAAATTTCTACTTTTTCATCCAAAAAGTGAAAAAATCCAAATTGAATACATTTCTTTAAAAAAGTCGCAAAGTCCCACTCTGAATGGGGACTTAGAAAAAATTTCAACATTTATCGTCCAAAAGGGAAAGCATCCAATTTAAATTTTCTTCTGCAAAGAAGTGATAAACTCCCATTCTAACAAGGGCCTTAGATGTTCTTTTGACTTTTTACAAAAGTTGAATTTTTTTCTAAGTCCATCTCATTATGAGATGGGACTTAGAAAAATATTCAACTTTTGTCTAAGTTGACATGTGTTCCGCTTCCCATGTCAGAATGGGACATTTCGACTTATTGGATGGAAAGATAAACTTTTTTGATCCAAAATAGTGGAAAAAGTGAAAATTCATAGTTTTTGTCAAAAATGTGACAAAGTCCCATTCTGAGTGGGCACTTAGAAAAAAATTTCAACTTTTTTCTTCCAAAGGTGAAAAAAATCCAAATTTCATATTTTAGTCCCAAAAGTGAAAAAAATTAATTCAATATTTTTCTTCAAAAAAGTGACAAAGTCCCATCTGAGTGGACACTTAGAAAAAAAATCAACTTTTTTCATCCAAAAAGTGAAAAAATCCAAATTTCATCTTTTTTAGTCCCAAAAGTGAAAAAATCAAATTTCAATTTTTTTCTTCAAAAAAGTGACAAAGTCCCATTCTGAGTGGGCACTTAGAAAAAAATTCTACTTTTTCATCCAAAAAGTGAAAAAATCCAAATTGAATACATTTCTTCAAAAATGTCGCAAAGTCCCACTCTGAATGGAGACTTAGAAAACATTTCAACATTTATCGTGCAAAAAGTGAAAGAATCCAAATTTATTTTCTTCTGCAAAGAAACGATAAACTCCCATTCTGACAAGGGGACTTGGAAGTTCTTTTGCCTTTTTTCAAAAGTTGAATTTTTTTCTAAGTCCCATCTCATTATGAGATGGGACTTAGAAAAATATTCAACTTTTGTCTAAGTTGACATGTGTTCCGCTTCCCATGTCAGAATGGGACATTTCGACTTATTGGATGGAAAGATAACTTTTTTGATCCAAATAGTGAAAAAGTGAAAATTCATAGTTTTTGTCAAAAATGTGACAAAGTCCCATTCTGAGTAGGGATTTGAAAAAATTTCAAATTTTTCATCCAAAAGGTGAAAAAAATCCAAATTTCATCTTTTTAGTCCCAAAAGTGAAAAAACAAATTTCAATATCTTTCTTTAAAAAAGTGACAAAGTCCCATTCTGAGTGGGCACTTAGAAAATATTTCAACTTTATTCATCCAAAAAGTGAAAAAATCCAAATTTCATCTTTTTTAGTCCCAAAAGTGAAAAAATCAAATTATCAATTGTTTTCTTCAAAAAAGTGTCAAAGTGCCATTCTGAGTGGACTTAGAAAAAATTTCTACTTTTTCATCCAAAAAGTTAAAAAATCCAAATGGAATACATTTCTTAAAAAAAGTCGCAAAGTCCCACTCTGAATGGGGACTTAGAAAAAATTTCAACATTTATCGTCCAAAAAGGAAAGCATCCAAATTTAATTTTCTTCTGCAAAGAAGTGATAAACTCCAATTCTGACAAGGGACTTGGAAGTTCTTTTGACTTTTTACAAAAGTTGAATTTTTTTCTAAGTCCCATCTCATTATGAGATGGGACTAGAAAAATATTCAACTTTTGTCTAAGGTGACATGTGTTCCGCTTCCCATGTCAGAATGGGACATTTCGATTTATTGGATGGAAGATAAACTTTTTTGATCCAAATAGTGAAAAAGTGAAAATTCATAGTTTTTGTCAAAATGTGAGAAAGTCCCATTCTGAGTAGGATTTGAAAAAATTTCACATTTTTCATCCAAAAGGTGAAAACAATCCAAATTTCATCTTTTAGTCCCAAAAGTGAAAAAACAAATTTCAATATTTTTCTTCAAAAAAGTGACAAAGTCCCATTCTGAGTGGGCACTCAGAAAAAATTTCAACTTTTTTCATCCAAAAAGTGAAAAAATCCAAATTTCATCTTTTTTAGTCCCAAAAGTGAAAAATCAAATTTCAATATTTTTCTTCAAAAAAGTGACAAAGTCCCATTCTGAGTGGGCACTTAGAAAAATTTCAACTTTTTCATCCAAAATGTGAAAAAATCCAAATTTCATCTTTTTGAGTCCCAAAAGTGAAAAAATCAAATTTCAATATTTTTCTTCAAAAAAGTGACAAAGTCCCATTCTGAGTGGACACTTAGAAAAAAAATCTACTTTTTTTCATCCAAAAAGTGAAAAAATTAAAATTTCATTTTTTTTAGTCCCAAAAGTGAAAAAATCAATTTCAATTTTTTTCTTCAAAAAAGTGACAAAGTCCCATTCTGAGTGGGCACTTAGAAAAAATTTCTACTTTTTCATCCAAAAAGTGAAAAAATCCAAATTGAATACATTTCTTCAAAAAAGTCGCAAAGTCGCACTCTGAATGGGGACTTAGAAAAAATTTCAACATTTATCATCCAAAAAGTGAAAGCATCCAAATTTAATTTTCTTCTGCAAAGAAGTGATAAACTCCCATTCTGACAAGGGACTTTGAAGTTCTTTTGACTTTTTACAAAAGTTGCATTTTTTTCTAAGTCCCATCTCATTATGAGATGGGACTTAGAAAAAATATTCAACTTTTGTCTAAGTTGACATGTGTTCCGTTTCCCATGTCAGAATGGGACATTTCGACTTATTGAATGGAAAGATAAACTTTTTTTATCCAAATAGTGAAAAAGTGAAAATTCATAGTTTTTGTCAAAAATGTGACAAAGTCCCATTCTGAGTAGGGATTTGAAAAAATTTCACATTTTTCATCCAAAAGGTGAAAAAAATCCAAATTTAATCTTTTTAGTCCCAAAAGTGAAAAAACAAATTTCAATATTTTTCTTCAAAAAAGTGACAAAGTCCCATTCTGAGTGGGCACTTAGAAAAAAATTCTACTTTTTCATCCAAAAAGTGAAAAAATCCAAATTGAATACATTTCTTCAAAAAAGTCGCAAAGTCCCACTCTGAATGGGGACTTGGAAAAAATGTCAACATTTATCGTCCAAAAAGGCAAAGCATCCAAATTTAATTTTCTTCTGCAAGGAAGTGATAAACTCCCATTCTGACAAGGGCCTTAGAAGTTCTTTCGACTTTTTACAAAAGTTGAATTTTTTTCTAAGTCCCATCTCATTATGAGATGGGACTTAGAAAAATATACAACTTTTGTCTAAGTTGACATGTGTTCCGCTTCCCATGTCAGAATGGGACATTTCGACTTATTGGATGAAAGATAAACTTTTTTGATCCAAATAGTGAAAAAGTGAAAATTCATAGTTTTTGTCAAAAATGTGAGAAAGTCCCATTCTGTGTAGGGGTTTGAAAAAAATTCACATTTTTCATCCAAAAGGTGAAAAAAATCCAAATTTCATCTTTTTAGTCCCAAAAGTGAAAAAACAAATTTCAATATTTTTCTTCAAAAAAGTGACAAAGTCCCATTCTGAGTGGGCACTTAGAAAAAATATCAACTTTTTTCATCCAAAAAGTGAAAAAATCCAAATTTCATCTTTTTTAGTCCCAAAAGTGAAAAAATCAAATTTCAATTGTTTTCTTCAAAAAAGTGACAAAGTCCCATTCTGAGTGGGCACTTAGAAAAAATTTCTACTTTTTGATCCAAAAAAGTGAAAAAATCCAAATTGAATACATTTCTTAAAAAAAGTCGCAAGGTCCCACTCTGAATGGGGACATAGAAAAAATTTCAACATTTATCGTCCAAAAAGTGAAAGCATCCAAATTTAATTTTCTTCTGCAAAGAAGTGATAAACTCCCATTCTGACAAGAGACTTGGAAGTTCTTTTGACTTTTACAAAAGTTGAATTTTTTTCTAAGTCCCATCTCATTATGAGATGGGACTTAGAAAAATATTCAACTTTTGTCTAAGTGGACATGTATTCCGCTTCCCATGTCGGAATGGGACATTTCGACTTATTGGATGGAAAGATAAACTTTTTTGATCCAAATAGTGAAAAAGTGAAAATTCATAGTTTTTGTCAAAAATGTGACAAAGTCCCATTCTGAGTAGGGATTTTAAAAAATTTCACATTTTTCATCCAAAGGTGAAAAAAATCCAAATTTCATCTTTTTAGTCCCAAAAGTGAAAAAACAAATTTCAATATTTTCTTCAAAAAAGTGACAAAGTCCATTCTGAGTGGGCACTTAGAAAAGATTTCAACTTTTTTCATCCAAAATGTGAAAAATCCAAATTTCATCTTTTTAGTCCCAAAAGTGAAAAAACAAATTCAATATTTTTCTTCAAAAAAGTGACAAAGTCCCATTCTGAGTGGGGACTTAGAAAAAATTTCACATTTTTTCATCCAAAAAGTGAAAAAATCAAAATTTCATCTTTTTTTGTCCCAAAAGTGAAAAAATCAAATTTCAATTGTTTTCTTCAAAAAAGTGACAAAGTCCCATTCTGAGTGGGCACTTGAAAAAAATTTCTACTTTTTCATCCAAAAAGTGAAAAAATCCAAATTGAATACATTTCTTCAAAAAAGTCGCAAAGTCCCACTCTGAATGGGGACTTTGAAAATATTTCAACAGTTATCGTCCAAAAAGTGAAAGCATCCAAATTCAATTTTCTTCTGCAAAGAAGCGATAAACTCCCATTCTGACAATTGACTTGGAAGTTCTTTTGACTTTTTACAAAAGTTGAATTTTTTTCTAAGTCCCATCTCAATATGAGATGGGACTTAGAAAAATATTCAACTTTTATCTAAGTTGACATGTGTTCCGCTTCCAATGTCAGAATGGGACATTTCGACTTATTGGATGGAAAGATAAACTTTTTTGATCCAAATAGTGAAAAAGTGAAAATTCATAGTTTATGTCAAAAATGTGACAAAGTCCCATTCTGAGTAGGGATTTGAAAAAATTTCAAATTTTTCATCCAAAAGGTGAAAGAAATCCAAATTTCATCTTTTTAGTCCCAAAAGTGAAAAAAAACTAATTTCAATATTTTTCTTCTAAAAAGTGACAAAGTCCCATTCTGAGTAGGCACTTAGAAAAAATTTCTAATTTTTTCATCCAAAAAGTGAAAAATCAAAATGTCATCTTTTTTGTCCCAAAAGTGAAAAAATCTAATTTCGATTGTTTTCTTCAAAAAAGTGACAAAGTCCCATTCTGAGTGGGCACTTAGAAAAAATTTCTACTTTTTCATCCAAAAAGTGAAAAAATCAAAATTGAATACATTTCTTTAAAAAGTCGCAAAAGTCCCACTCTGAATGGGGACTTAGAAAAAATTTCAACATTTATAGTCCAAAAAGTGAAAGCATCCAAATTTAATTTTCTTCTGCAAAGAAGTGATAAACTCCCATTCTGACAAGGGACTTGGAAGTTCTTTTGACTTTTACAAAAGTTGAATTTTTTTCTAAGTCCCATCTCATTATGAGATGGGACTTAGAAAAATATTCAACTTTTGTCTAAGTTGACATGTGTTCCGCTTCCCATGTCAGAATGGGACATTTCGACTTATTGGATGGAAAGATAAACTTTTTTGATCCAAATAGTGAAAAAGTGAAAATTCATAGTTTTTGTCAAAAATGTGACAAAGTCCCATTCTGAGTAGGGATTTGAAAAAATTTCACATTTTTCATCCAAAAGGTGAAAAAAATCCAAATTTCATCTTTTTAGTCCCAAAAGTGAAGAAACAAATTTCAATACTTTTCTTCAAAAAAGTGACAAAGTCCCATTCTGAGTGGGCACTTAGAAAAAATTTCTACTTTTTCATCCAAAAAGTGAAAAAATCCAAATGGAATACATTTCTGTAAAAAAAGTCGCAAGGTCGCACTCTGAATGGGGACTTAGAAAAAATGTCAACATTTATCGTCCAAAAAGTGAAAGCATCCAAATTTAATTTTCTTCTGCAAAGAAGTGATAAACTCCCATTCTGACAAGGGACTTGGAAGTTCTTTTGACTTTTTACAAAAGTTGACATGTGTTCCGCTTCCCATGTCAGAATGGGACATTTCGACTTATTGGATGGAAAGATAAACTTTTTGGATCCAAATAATGAAAAAGTGAAAATTCATAGTTTTTGTCAAAAATGTGACAAAGTCCCATTCTGAGTATGGGTTTGAAAAAATTTCACATTTTTCATCCAAAAGGTGAAAAAAATCCAAATTTCATCTTTTTAGTCCCAAAAGTGAAAAAACAAATTTCAATATTTTTCTTCAAAAAAGTGACAAGTCACATTCTGAGTGGGCACTTAGAAAAAATTTCAACTTCGTTCATCCAAAAAGTGAAAAAATCCAAATTTCATCTTTTTTATTCCCAAAAGTGAAAAAATCTAATTTCAATTTTTTTCTTCAAAAAAGTGACAAAGTCCCATTCTGAGTCGGCACTTAGAAAAAAATTCTACTTTTTCATCCAAAAAGTGAAAAAATCCAAATTGAATACATTTCTTCAAAAAAGTCGCAAAGTCCCACTCTGAATGGGGACTTAGAAAAAATTTCAACATTTATCGTCCAAAAAGGGAAAGCATCCAAATTTAATTTTCTTCTGCAAAGAAGTGATAAACTCCCATTCTGACAAGGGCCTTAGAAGTTCTTTTGACTTTTTACAAAAGTTGAATTTTTTTCTAAGTCCCATCTCATTATGAGATGGGACTTAGAAAAATATTCAACTTTTGTCTAAGTTGACATGTGTTCCGCTTCCATGTCAGAATGGGACATTTCGACTTATTGGATGGAAAGATAAACTTTTTTGATCCAAATAGTGAAAAAGTGAAAATTCATAGTTTTTGTCAAAAATGTGACAAAGTCCCATTCTGAGTAGGGATTTGAAAAAAATTCACATTTTTCATCCAAAAGGTGAAAAAAATACAAATTTCATCTTTTTAGTCCCAAAAGTGAAAAAATAAATTTCAATATTTTTCTTCAAAAAAGTGACAAAGTCCCATTCTGAGTGGGCACTCAGAAAAAATTTCAACTTTTTTCATCCAAAAAGTGAAAAAATACAAATTTCATATTTTTTAGTCCCAAAAGTGAAAAAATCAAATTTCAATATTTTTCTTCAAAAAAGTGACAAAGTCCCATTCTGAGTGGACACTTAGAAAAAAAATCAACTTTTTTTCATCCAAAAAGTGAAAAAATCAAAATTTCATCTTTTTTAGTCCCAAAAGTGAAAAAATCAAATTTCAATTTTTTTCATCAAAAAAGTGACAAAGTCCCATTCTGAGTGGGCACTTAGAAAAAATTTCTACTTTTTCATCCAAAAAGTGAAAAATTCCAAATTGAATACATTTCTTAAAAAAAGTCGCAAAGTCCCCCTCTGAATGGGGACTTAGAAAAAATTTCAACATTTATCGTCCAAAAAGGGAAAGCATCCAAATTTAATTTTCTTCTGCAAAGAAGTGATAAACTCCCATTCTGACAAGGGCCTTAGAAGTTCTTTTGACTTTTTACAAAAGTTGACATGTGTTCCGCTTCCCATGTCAGAATGGGACATTTCGACTTATTGGATGGAAAGATAAACTTTTTGGATCCAAATAATGAAAAAGTGAAAATTCATAGTTTTTGTCAAAAATGTGACAAAGTCCCATTCTGAGTATGGGTTTGAAAAAATTTCACATTTTTCATCCAAAAGGTGAAAAAAATCCAAATTTCATCTTTTTAGTCCCAAAAGTGAAAAAACAAATTTCAATATTTTTCTTCAAAAAAGTGACAAAGTCACATTCTGAGTGGGCACTTAGAAAAAATTTCAACTTCGTTCATCCAAAAAGTGAAAAAATCCAAATTTCATCTTTTTTATTCCCAAAAGTGAAAAAATCAAATTTCAATTTTTTTCTTCAAAAAAGTGACAAAGTCCCATTCTGAGTAGGCACTTAGAAAAAAATTCTACTTTTTCATCCAAAAAGTGAAAAAATCCAAATTGAATACATTTCTTCAAAAAAGTCGCAAAGTCCCACTCTGAATGGGGACTTAGAAAAAATGTCAACATTTATCATCCAAAAAGGGAAAGCATCCAAATTTAATTTTCTTCTGCAAAGAAGTGATAAACTCCCATTCTGACAAGGGCCTTAGAAGTTCTTTTGACTTTTTACAAAAGTTGAATTTTTTTCTAAGTCCCATCTCATTATGAGATGGGACTTAGAAAAATATTCAACTTTTGTCTAAGTTGACATGTGTTCCGCTTCCCATGTCAGAATGGGACATTTCGACTTATTGGATGGAAAGATAAACTTTTTTGATCCAAATAGTGAAAAAGTGAAAATTCATAGTTTTTGTCAAAAATGTGACAAAGTCCCATTCTGAGTAGGGATTTGAAAAAAATTCACATTTTTCATCCAAAAGGTGAAAAAAAATACAAATTTCATCTTTTTAGTCCCAAAAGTGAAAAAATAAATTTCAATATTTTTCTTCAAAAAAGTGACAAAGTCCCATTCTGAGTGGGCACTCAGAAAAAATTTCAACTTTTTCATCCAAAAAGTGAAAAATCCAAATTTCATATTTTTTGGTCCCAAAAGTGAAAAAATCAAATTTCAATATTTTTCTTCAAAAAAGTGACAAAGTCCCATTCTGAGTGGACACTTAGAAAAAAAATCAACTTTTTTTCATCCAAAAAGTGAAAAAATCAAAAATTTCATCTTTTTAGTCCCAAAAGTGAAAAAATCAAATTTCAATTTTTTTCTTCAAAAAAGTGACAAAGTCCCATTCTGAGTGGGCACTTAGAAAAAATTTCTACTTTTTCATCCAAAAAGTGAAAAATTCCAAATTGAATACATTTCTTCAAAAAAGTCGCAAAGTCCCACTCTGAATGGGGACTTAGAAAAAATTTCAACATTTATCGTCCAAAAAGTGAAAGCATCCAAATTTAATTTTCTTCTGCAAAGAAGTGATAAACTCCCATTCTGACAAGGGACTTGGAAGTTCTTTTGACTTTTTACAAAAGTTGAATTTTTTCTAAGTCCCATCTCATTATGAGATGGGATTTAGAAAAATATTCAACTTTTGTCTAAGTTGACATGTGTTCCGCTTCCCATGTCGGAATGGGACATTTCGACTTATTGGATGGAAAGATAAACTTTTTTGATCCAAATAGTGAAAAAGTGAAAATTCATAGTTTTTGTCAAAAATGTGACAAAGTCCCATTCTGAGTAGGGATTTGAAAAAATTTCACATTTTTCATCCAAAAGGTGAAAAAAATCCAAATTTCATCTTTTTAGTCCCAAAAGTGAAAAAACAAATTTCAATATTTTTCATCAAAAAAAGTGACAAAGTCCCATTCTGAGTGGGCACTTAGAAACAAATTCTACTTTTTCATCCAAAAAGTGAAAAAATCCAAATTGAATACATTTCTTCAAAAAAGTCGCAAAGTCCCACTCTGAATGGGGACTTGGAAAAAATTTCAACATTTATCGTCCAAAAAGAGAAAGCATCCAAATTTAATTTTCTTCTGCAAAGAAGTGATAAACTCCCATTCTGACAAGGGCCTTAGAAGTTCTTTCGACTTTTACAAAAGTTGAATTTTTTTCTAAGTCCCATCTCATTATGAGATGGGACTTAGAAAAATATTCAACTTTTGTCTAAGTTGACATGTGTTCCGCTTCCCATGTCAGAATGGGACATTTCGGCTTATTGGATGGAAAGATCATCTTTTTTGATCCAAATAGTGAAAAAGTGAAAATTCATAGTTTTTGTCAAAAATGTGACAAAGTCCCATTCTGAGTGGGCACTTAGAAAATATTTCAACTTTTTTCATCCAAAAAGTGAAAAAATCCAAATTCATCTTTTTTAGTCCCAAAAGTGAAAAAATCAAATTTCAATTGTTTTCTTCAAAAAAGTGACAAAGTCCCATTCTGAGTGGGCACTTAGAAAAAATTTCTACTTTTTCATCCAAAAAGTGAAAAAATCCAAATTGAATACATTTCTTCAAAAAAGTCGCAAAGTCCCACTCTGAATGGGGACTTGGAAAAAATGTCAACATTTATCGTCCAAAAAGGGAAAGCATCCAAATTTAATTTTCTTCTGCAAAGAAGTGATAAACTCCCATTCGACAAGGGTCTTGGAAGTTCTTTTGACTTTTTACAAAAGTTGAATTTTTTTCTAAGTCCCATCTCATTATGAGATGGGACTTAGAAAAATATTCAACTTTTGTCTGAGTTGACATGTGTTCCGCTTCCCATGTCAGAATGGGACATTTCGACTTATTGTATGGAAAGATAAACTTTTTTGATCCAAATAGTGAAAAAGTGAAAATTCATAGTTTTTGTCAAAAATGTGACAAAGTCCCATTCTGAGTAGGGATTTGAAAAAATTTCAAATTTTTCATCCAAAAGGTGAAAAAAAATCCAAATTTCGTCATTTTAGTCCCAAAAGTGAAAAAACAAATTTCAATATTTTTCTTCAAAAAAGTGACAAAGTCCCATTCTGAGTGGGCACTCAGAAAAAATTTCAACTTTTTCATCCAAAAAGTGAAAAAATCCAAATTT
Source organism: Pleurodeles waltl (assembly GCF_031143425.1). Lineage (NCBI taxonomy): Eukaryota > Metazoa > Chordata > Amphibia > Caudata > Salamandridae > Pleurodeles > Pleurodeles waltl. The sequence goes on from NW_027150296.1 coordinate 12,248, forward strand.
CAACTTTTTTAGTCCCAAAAGTGAAAAAATCAAATTTCAATTTTTTTCTTCAAAAAAGTGACAAAGTCCCATTCAGAGTGGGCACTTAGAAAAAAATTCTACTTTTTCATCCAAAAGTGAAAAAATACAAATTGAATACATTTCTTCAAAAAAGTCGCAATGACCCACTCTGAATGGGGACTTGGAAAAAATTTCAACATTTATCGTCCAAACAAGGGAAAGCATCCAAATGTAATTTTCTTCTGCAAAGAAGTGATAAACTCCCATTCTGACAAGGGCCTTAGAAGTTCTTTCGACTTTTTACAAAAGTTGAATTTTTTTCTAAGTCCCATCTCATTATGAGATGGGACTTAGAAAAATATACAACTTTTGTCTAAGTTGACATGTGTTCCACTTCCCATGTCAGAATGGGACATTTCGACTTATTGGATGGAAAGATAAACTTTTTTGATCCAAATAGTGAAAAAGTGAAAATTCATAGTTTTTGTCAAAAATGTGACAAAGTCCCATTCTGAGTAGGGATTTGAAAAATTTTCAAATTTTTCATCCAAAAGGTGAAAAAAATCCAAATTTCATCTTTTTAGTCCCAAAAGTGAAAAAACAAATTTCAATATTTTTCTTCAAAAAAGTGAAAAAATCCCATTCTGAGTGGGCACTTAGAAAAAATTTCAAATTTTTTCATCCAAAAAGTGAAAAAATCCAAATTTCATCTTTTTTAGTCCCAAAAGTGAAAAACTCAAATTTCAATTGTTTTCTTCAAAAAAGTGACAAAGTCCCATTCTGAGTGGGCACTTAGAAAAAATTTCTACTTTTTCATCCAAAAAGTGAAAAAATCCAAATTGAATACATTTCTTAAAAAAAGTCGCAAAGTCCCACTCTGAATGGGGACTTAGAAAAAATTTCAACATTTATCGTCCAAAAAGGGAAAGCATCCAAATTTAATTTTCTTCTGCAAAGAAGTGATAAACTCCCATTCTGACAAGGGCCTTAGATGTTCTTTTGACTTTTTACAAAAGTTGAATTTTTTTCTAAGTCCCATCTCATTATGAGATGGGACTGAGAAAAATATTAAACTTTTGTCTAAGTTGACATGTGTTCCGCTTCCCATGTCAGAATGGGACATTTCGACTTATTGGATGGAAAGATAAACTTTTTTGATCCAAATAGTGAAAAGTGAAAATTCATAGTTTTTGTCAAAAATGTGACAAAGTCCCATTCTGAGTAGGGATTGAAAAAATTTCACATTTTTCATCCAAAAGGTGAAAAAAAATCCAAATTTCATCTTTTTAGTCCCAAAAGTGAAAAAACAAATTTCAATATTTTTCTTCAAAAAAGTGACAAAGTCCCATTCTGAGTGGGCACTTAGAAAAAATTTCAACTTTTTTCATCCAAAATGTGAAAAAATCCAAATTTCATCTATTTGAGTCCCAAAAGTGAAAAAATCAAATTTCAATATTTTCTTCAAAAAAGTGACAAAGTTCCATTCTGAGTGGACACTTCGAAAAAAAATCAACTTTTTTTCATCCAAAAAGTAAAAAATCCAAATTTCATCTTTTTTTGTCCCAAAAGTGAAAAAATCAAATTTCAATTTTTTTCTTCAAAAAAAGTGACAAAGTCCCATTCTGAGTGGGCACTTAGAAAACATTTCTACTTTTTCATCCAAAAAGTTAAAAAATCCAAATTGAATACATTTCTTCAAAAAAGTCGCAAAGTCCCACTCTGAATGGGGACTTAGAAAAAATTTCAACATTTATCGTCCATAAAGTGAAAGCATCCAAATTTAATTTTCTTCTGCAAAGAAGCGATAAACTCCCATTCTGACAAGGGACTTGGAAGTTCTTTTGACTTTTTACAAAAGTTGAATTTTTTTCTAAGTCCCATCTCAATATGAGATGGGACTTAGAAAAATATTCAACTTTTGTCTAAGTTGACATGTGTCCGCTTCCCATGTCAGAATGGGACATTTCGACTTATTGGATGGAAAGATAAACTTTTTTGATCCCAATAGTGAAAAAGTGAAAATTCATAGTTTTGGTCAAAATGTGACAAAGTCCCATTCTGAGTAGGGATTTGAAAAAATTCAAATTTTTCATCCAAAAGGTGAAAAAAATCCAAATTTCATCTTTTTAGTCCCAAAAGTGAAAAAACAAATTTCAATATTTTTCTTCAAAAAAGTGACAAAGTCCCATTCTGAGTGGGCACTTAGAAAAAATTTCTACTTTTTCATCCAAAAAGTGAAAAAATCCAAATGGAATACATTTCTTAAAAAAAGTCGCAAGGTCGCACTCTGAATGGGGACTTAGAAAAAATGTCAACATTTATCGTCCAAAAAGTGAAAGCATCCAAATTTAATTTTCTTCTGCAAAGAAGTGATAAACTCCCATTCTGACAAGGGACTTGGAAGTTCTTTTGACTTTTTACAAAAGTTGAATTTTTTTCTAAGTCCCATCTCATTATGAGATGGGACTTAGAAAAATATTCAACTTTTGTCTGAGTTGACATGTGTTCCGCTTCCCATGTCAGAATGGGACATTTCGACTTATTGTATGGAAAGATAAACTTTTTTGATCCAAATAGTGAAAACAGGGAAAATTCATAGTTTTTGTCAAAAATGTGACAAAGTCCCATTCTGAGTAGGGATTTGAAAAAATTTCACATTTTTCATCCAAAAGGTGAAAAAAATCCACATTTCATCTTTTTAGTCCCAAAAGTGAAAAAACAAATTTCAATATTTTTCTTCAAAAAAGTGACAAAGTCCCATTCTGAGTGGGCACTCAGAAAAAAATTTCAACTTTTTTCATCCAAAAAGTGAAAAATCCAAATTTCATATTTTTTAGTCCCAAAAGTGAAAAAATCAAATTTCAATATTTTTCTTCAAAAAAGTGACAAAGTCCCATTCTGAGTGGGCACTTAGAAAAAATTTCAACTTTTTTCATCCAAAATGTGAAAAAATCAAAATTTCATCTTTTTGAGTCCCAAAAGTGAAAAAATCAAATTTCAATATTTTTCTTCAAAAAAGTGACAAAGTCCCATTCTGAGTGGACACTTAGAAAAAAAATCAACTTTTTTTCATCCAAAAAGTGAAAAAATCAAAATTTCATCTTTTTTAGTCCCAAAAGTGAAAAAATCAAATTTCAATTTTTTTCTTCAAAAAAGTGACAAAGTCCCATTCTGAGTGGGCACTTAGAAAAAATTTCTACTTTTTCATCCAAAAAGTGAAAAAATCCAAATTGAATACATTTCTTCAAAAAAGTCGCAAAGTCCCACTCTGAATGGGGACTTAGAAAAAATTTCAACATTTATCGTCCAAAAAGTGAAAGCATCCAAATTTAATTTTCTTCTGCAAAGAAGTGATAAACTCCCATTCTGACAAGGGACTTGGAAGTTCTTTTGACTTTTTACAAAAGTTGAATTTTTTTCTAAGTCCCATCTCATTATGAGATGGGATTTAGAAAAATATTCAACTTTTGTCTGAGTTGACATGTGTTCCGCTTCCCATGTCAGAATGGGACATTTCGACTTATTGGATGGAAAGATAAACTTTTTTGATCCAAATAGTGAAAAAGTGAAAATTCATAGTTTTTGTCAAAAATGTGACAAAGTCCGATTCTGAGTAGGGATTTGAAAAAATTTCACATTTTTCATCCAAAAGGTGAAAAAAATCCAAATTTCGGCCCATATTTATACTTTTTGACGCTAAACTGCGCTAACGCAGTTTAGCGTCAAAATTTTAGCGCCGTCTAACGCCATTCCGAAGCGCCATGCGGGCGCCGTATTTATGGAATGGCGTAGCCGGCGCAAGCAGACCGGCGCTGCCTGGTGTGCGTGGCAAAAAACCACGTAGACCAGGCAGCGCCGGCGTAGGGGGAAAATGGCGCTAGGGCGTCTTAAAATGGTGCAAGTCGGGTTGACGCTAAAAATCGTCTAAACCCGATTTGCGCCATAATTTTTTCGACGCCCATCCCCCATCAACATGACTCCTATCATTGTAAAGATAGGAGTCATGCCCCCTTGCCCAATGGCCATGCCCAGGGGACTTCTGTCCCCTGGCATGGTCATTGGGCATAGTGGCATGTAGGGGGGCACAAATCAGGCCCCCCTATGCCACAAAAAAAAAAAAAAAAAATACTTACCTGAACTTACCTTAATGTCCATGGGATGGGTCCCTCCGTCCTTGGGTGTCCTCCTGGGGTGGGCAAGGGTGGCAGGGGGGTCCCTGGGGGCAGGGGAGGGCACTCTGGGCTCATTTTGAGCCCACTTGTCCCTTAACGCCATCCCTGACCAGGCGTTAAAAAGCGGCGCAAATGCGCCGTTTTTGGCCACGCCCACTCCCGGGCGTCTCTTTTGCCCGGGAGTATAAATACCACGTAAAGGCCTGGGAGTCATTTTTTAAGACGGGAACGCCTCCCTTGCATATCATTAACGCAACGAAGGGGTTCACGCTAAAAAATGACGCACACTCCGGGCACTTTGGCGCCCGAAGCGTCTAACGCCATAGTATAAATATGGCGTAGTTGGCGTTGGTTTTGCGTCAAATTTGCGTCTAAAAAACGACGCAAATTCGGCGCAAACGGAGTATAAATATGCCCCTTCATCTTTTTAGTCCCAAAAGTGAAAAAACAAATTTCAATATTTTTCATCAAAAAAGTGACAAAGTCCCATTCTGAGTGGGCACTTAGAAAAAAATTCTACTTTTTCATCCAAAAAGTGAAAAAATCCAAATTGAATACATTTCTTCAAAAAAGTCGCAAAGTCCCACTCTGAATGGGGACTTGGAAAAAATTTCAACATTTATCGTCCAAAAAGAGAAAGCATCCAAATTTAATTTTCTTCTGCAAAGAAGTGATAAACTCCCATTCTGACAAGGGCTTAGAAGTTCTTTCGACTTTTACAAAAGTTGAATTTTTTTCTAAGTCCATCTCATTATGAGATGGGACTTAGAAAAATATTCAACTTTTGTATAAGTTGACATGTGTTCCGCTTCCCATGTCAGAATGGGACATTTCGACTTATTGGATGGAAAGATCATCTTTTTTGATCCAAATTGTGAAAAAGTGAAAATTCATAGTTTTTGTCAAAAATGTGACAAAGTCCCATTCTGAGTGGGGCACTTAGAAAATATTTCAACTTTTTTCATCCAAAAAGTGAAAAAATCCAAATTTCATCTTTTTTAGTCCCAAAAGTGAAAAAATCAAATTTCAATTGTTTTCTTCAAAAAAGTGACAAAGTCCCATTCTGAGTGGGCACTTAGAAAAAATTTCTACTTTTTCATCCAAAAAGTTAAAAAATCCAAATGGAATACATTTCTTAAAAAAAGTCGCAAAGTCGCACTCTGAATGGGGACTTAGAAAAAATGTCAACATTTATCGTCCAAAAAGTGAAAGCATCCAAATTTAATTTTCTTCTGCAAAGAACTGATAAACTCCAATTCCGACAAGGGTCTTGGAAGTTCTTTTGACTTTTTACAAAAGTTGAATTTTTTTCTAAGTCCCATCTCATTATGAGATGGGACTTAGAAAAATATTCAACTTTTGTCTGAGTTGACATGTGTTCCGCTTCCCATGTCAGAATGGGACATTTCGACTTATTGTATGGAAAGATAAACTTTTTTGATCCAAATAGTGAAAAAGTGAAAATTCATAGTTTTTGTCAAAAATGTGACAAAGTCCCATTCTGAGTAGGGATTTGAAAAAATTTCACATTTTTCATCCAAAAGGTGAAAAAAATCCAAATTTCATCTTTTTAGTCCCAAAAGTGAAAAAACAAATTTCAATATTTTTCTTCAAAAAAGTGACAAAGTCCCATTCTGAGTGGGCACTCAGAAAAAATTTCAACTTTTTTCATCCAAAAAGTGAAAAAATCCAAATTTCAACTTTTTTAGTCCCAAAAGTGAAAAAATCAAATTTCAATTTTTTTCTTCAAAAAAGTGACAAAGTCCCATTCAGAGTCGGCACTTAGAAAAAAATTCTACTTTTTCATCCAAAAAGTGAAAAAATACAAATTGAATACATTTCTTCAAAAAAGTCGCAAAGACCCACTCTGAATGGGGACTTGGAAAAAATTTTCAACATTTATCATCCAAAAAGGGAAAGCATCCAAATTTAATTTTCTTCTGCAAAGAAGTGATAAACTCCCATTCTGACAAGGGCCTTAGAAGTTCTTTCGACTTTTTACAAAAGTTGAATTTTTTTCTAAGTCCCATCTCATTATGAGATGGGACTAAGAAAAATATACAACTTTTGTCTAAGTTGACATGTGTTCCACTTCCCATGTCAGAATGGGACATTTCGACTTATTGGATGGAAAGATAAACTTTTTTGATCCAAATAGTGAAAAAGTGAAAATTCATAGTTTTTGTCAAAAATGTGACAAAGTCCCATTCTGAGTAGGGATTTGAAAAAAATTTCAAATTTTTCATCCAAAAGGTGAAAAAAATCCAAATTTCATCTTTTTCGTCCCAAAAGTGAAAAAACAAATTTCAATATTTTTCTTCAAAAAAGTGAAAAAGTCCCATTCTGAGTGGGCACTTAGAAAACATTTCAAATTTTTTCATCCAAAAAGTGAAAAAATCCAAATTTCATCTTTTTTAGTCCCAAAAGTGAAAAACTCAAATTTCAATTGTTTTCTTCAAAAAAGTGACAAAGTCCCATTCTGAGTGGGCACTTAGAAAAAATTTCTACTTTTTCATCCAAAAAGTGAAAAAATCCAAATTGAATACATTTCTTTAAAAAAGTCGCAAAGTCCCACTCTGAATGGGGACTTAGAAAAAATGTCAACATTTATCGTCCAAAAAGGGAAAGCATCCAAATTTAATTTTCTTCTGCAAAGAAGTGATAAACTCCCATTCTGACAAGGGCCTTAGATGTTCTTTTGACTTTTTACAAAAGTTGAATTTTTTTCTAAGTCCCATCTCATTATGAGATGGGACTGAGAAAAATATTCAACTTTTGTCTAAGTTGACATGTGTTCCACTTCCCATGTCAGAATGGGACATTTCGACTTATTGGATGGAAAGATAAACTTTTTTGATCCAAATAGTGAAAAAGTGAAAATTCATAGTTTATGTCAAAAATGTGACAAAGTCCCATTCTGAGTAGGGATTTGAAAAAATTTCACATTTTTCATCCAAAAGGTGAAAAAAATCCAAATTTCATCTTTTTAGTCCCAAAAGTGAAAAAACAAATTTCAATATTTTTCTTCAAAAAAGTGACAAAGTCCCATTCTGAGTGGGGACTGAGAAAAAATTTCACATTTTTTCATCCAAAAAGTGAAAAAATCAAAATTTCATCTTTTTTTGTCCCAAAAGTGAAAAAATCAAATTTCAATTGTTTTCTTCAAAAAAGTGACAAAGTCCCATTCTGAGTGGGCACTTAGAAAAAATTTCTACTTTTTCATCCAAAAAGTGAAAAAATCCAAATTGAATACATTTCTTAAAAAAAGTCGCAAAGTCCCACTCTGAATGGGGACATAGAAAAAATTTCAACATTTATCGTCCAAAAAGTGAAAGCATCCAAATTTAATTTTCTTCTGCAAAGAAGTGATAAACTCCCATTCTGACAAGGGACTTGGAAGTTCTTTTGACTTTTTACAAAAGTTGAATTTTTTTTCTAAGTCCCATCTCATTATGAGATGGGACTTAGAAAAATATACAACTTTTGTCTAAGTTGACATGTGTTCCACTTCCCATGTCAGAATGGGACATTTCGACTTATTGGATGGAAAGATAAACTTTTTTGATCCAAATAGTGAAAAAGTGAAAATTCATAGTTTTTGTCAAAAATGTGACAAAGTCCCATTCTGAGTAGGGATTTGAAAAAATTTCACATTTTTCATCCAAAAGGTGAAAAAAATCCAAATTTCATCTTTTTAGTCCCAAAAGTGAAAAAACAAATTTCAATATTTTTCTTCAAAAAAGTGACAAAGTCCCATTCTGAGTGGGCACTTAGAAAAGATTTCAACTTTTTTCATCCAAAATGTGAAAAAATCCAAATTTCATCTTTTTGAGTCCCAAAAGTGAAAAAATCAAATTTCAATTTTTTTCTTCAAAAAAGTGACAAAGTCCCATTCTGAGTGGGCACTTGAAAAAAATTTCTACTTTTTCATCCAAAAAGTGAAAAAATCCAAATTGAATACATTTCTTCAAAAAAGTCGCAAAGTCCCACTCTGAATGGGGACTTTGAAAATATTTCAACAGTTATCGTCCAAAAAGTGAAAGCATCCAAATTCAATTTTCTTCTGCAAAGAAGCGATAAACTCCCATTCTGACAATTGACTTGGAAGTTCTTTTGACTTTTTACAAAAGTTGAATTTTTTTCTAAGTCCCATCTCAATATGAGATGGGACTTAGAGAAATATTCAACTTTTATCTAAGTTGACATGTGTTCCGCTTCCCATGTCAGAATGGGACATTTCAACTTATTGGATGGAAAGATAAACTTTTTTGATCCAAATAGTGAAAAAGTGAAAATTCATAGTTTATGTCAAAAATGTGACAAAGTCCCATTCTGAGTAGGGATTTGAAAAAATTTCACATTTTTCATCCAAAAGGTGAAAAAAATCCAAATTTCATCTTTTTAGTCCCAAAAGTGAAAAAACAAATTTCAATATTTTTCTTCAAAAAAGTGACAAAGTCCCATTCTGAGTAGGCACTTAGAACAAATTTCAAATTTTTTCATCCGAAAAGTGAAAAAATCAAAATTTCATCTTTTTTTGTCCCAAAAGTGAAAAAATCTAATTTCGATTGTTTTCTTCAAAAAAGTGACAAAGTCCCATTCTGAGTGGGCACTTAGAAAAAATTTCTACTTTTTCATCCAAAAAGTGAAAAAATCAAAATTGAATACATTTCTTAAAAAAAGTCGCAAAGTCCCACTCTGAATGGGGACTTAGAAAAAATTTCAACATTTATCGTCCAAAAAGTGAAAGCATCCAAATTTAATTTTTTTCTGCAAAGAAGTGATAAACTCCCATTCTGACAAGGGACTTGGAAGTTCTTTTGACTTTTTACAAAAGTTGAATTTTTTTCTAAGTCCCATCTCATTATGAGATGGGACTTAGAAAAATATTCAACTTTTGTCTAAGTGGATATGTGTTCCGCTTCCCATGTCAGAATGGGACATTTCGGCTTATTGGATGGAAAGATAAACTTTTTTGATCCAAATAGTGAAAAAGTGAAAATTCATAGTTTTTGTCAAAAATGTGACAAAGTCCCATTCTGAGTAGGGATTTTAAAAAATTTCACATTTTTCATCCAAAAGGTGAAAAAAATCCAAATTTCATCTTTTTAGTCCCAAAAGTGAAAAAACAAATTTCAATATTTTTCTTCAAAAAAGTGAAAAAGTCCCATTCTGAGTGGGCACTTAGAAAAAATTTCAAATGTTTTCATCCAAAAAGTGAAAAAATCCAAATTTCATCTTTTTTAGTCCCAAAAGTGAAAAAATCAAATTTCAATTGTTTTCTTCAAAAAAGTGACAAAGTCCCATTCTGAGTGGGCACTTAGAAAAAATTTCTACTTTTTCATCCAAAAAGTGAAAAAATCCAAATTGAATACATTTCTTTAAAAAAGTCGCAAAGTCCCACTCTGAATGGGGACTTAGAAAAAATTTCAACATTTATCGTCCAAAAAGTGAAAGCATCCAAATTTAATTTTCTTCTGCAAAGAAGTGATAAACTTCCATTCTGACAAGGGACTTGGAAGTTCTTTTGACTTTTTACAAAAGTTGAATTTTTTTCTAAGTCCCATCTCATTATGAGATGGGATTTAGAAAAATATTCAACTTTTGTCTGAGTTGACATGTGTTCCGCTTCCCATGTCAGAATGGGACATTTCGACTTATTGGATGGAAAGATAAACTTTTTTGATCCAAATAGTGAAAAAGTGAAAATTCATAGTTTTTGTCAAAAATGTGACAAAGTCCCATTTTGAGTAGGGATTTGAAAAAATTTCACATTTTTCATCCAAAAGGTGAAAAAAATCCAAATTTCGGCCCATATTTATACTTTTTGACGCTAAACTGCGCTAACGCAGTTTAGCGTCAAAAATGTTAGCGCCGTCTAACGCCATTCCGAAGCGCCATGCGGGCGCCGTATTTATGGAATGGCGTTAGCCGGCGCAAGCAGACCGGCGCTGCCTGGTGTGCGTGGCAAAAAACCACGTAGACCAGGCAGCGCCGGCGTAGGGGGAAAATGGCGCTAGGGCGTCTTAAAATGGTGCAAGTCGGGTTGACGCTAAAAAATCGTCTAAACCCGATTTGCGCCATATTTTTTCGACGCCCATCCCCCATCAACATGACTCCTATCATTGTAAAGATAGGAGTCATGCCCCCTTGCCCAATGGCCATGCCCAGGGGACTTCTGTCCCCTGGGCATGGTCATTGGGCATAGTGGCATGTAGGGGGGCACAAATCAGGCCCCCCTATGCCACAAAAAAAAAAAAAAAAAATACTTACCTGAACTTACCTTAATGTCCATGGGATGGGTCCCTCCGTCCTTGGGTGTCCTCCTGGGGTGGGCAAGGGTGGCAGGGGGGGTCCCTGGGGGCAGGGGAGGGCACTCTGGGCTCATTTTGAGCCCACTTGTCCCTTAACGCCATCCCTGACCCAGGCGTTAAAAAGCGGCGCAAATGCGCCGTTTTTGGCCACGCCCACTCCCGGCGTCTCTTTTGCCCGGGAGTATAAATACCACGTAAAGGCCTGGGAGTCATTTTTTAAGACGGGAACGCCTCCCTTGCATATCATTAACGCAAGGAAGGGGTTCACGCTAAAAAATGACGCACACTCCGGGCACTTTGGCGCCCGAAGCGTCTAACGCCATAGTATAAATATGGCGTTAGTTGGCGTTGGTTTTGAGTCGAATTTGCGTCTAAAAAAACGACGCAAATTCGGCGCAAACGGAGTATAAATATGCCCCTTCATCTTTTGAGTCCCAAAAGTGAAAAAACAAATTTCAATATTTTTCATCAAAAAAGTGACAAAGTCCCATTCTGAGTGGGCACTTAGAAAAAAATTCTACTTTTTCATCCAAAAAGTGAAAAAATCCAAATTGAATACATTTCTTCAAAAAAGTCGCAAAGTCCCACTCTGAATGGGGACTTGGAAAAAATTTCAACATTTATCGTCCAAAAAGAGAAAGCATCCAAATTTAATTTTCTTCTGCAAAGAAGTGATAAACTCCCATTCTGACAAGGGCCTTAGAAGTTCTTTCGACTTTTACAAAAGTTGAATTTTTTTCTAAGTCCCATCTCATTATGAGATGGGACTTAGAAAAATATTCAACTTTTGTCTAAGTTGACATGTGTTCCGCTTCCCATGTCAGAATGGGACATTTCGACTTATTGGATGGAAAGATCATCTTTTTTGATCCAAATAGTGAAAAAGTGAAAATTCATAGTTTTTGTCAAAAATGTGACAAAGTCCCATTCTGAGTGGGCACTTAGAAAATATTTCAACTTTTTTCATCCAAAAAGTGAAAAAATCCAAATTTCATCTTTTTTAGTCCCAAAAGTGAAAAAATCAAATTTCTATTGTTTTCTTCAAAAAAGTGACAAAGTCCCATTCTGAGTGGGCACTTAGAAAAAATTTCTACTTTTTCATCCAAAAAGTTAAAAAATCCAAATGGAATACATTTCTTAAAAAAAGTCGCAAAGTCGCACTCTGAATGGGGACTTAGAAAAAATGTCAACATTTATCGTCCAAAAAGTGAAAGCATCCAAATTTAATTTTCTTCTGCAAAGAACTGATAAACTCCAATTCCGACAAGGGTCTTGGAAGTTCTTTTGACTTTTTACAAAAGTTGAATTTTTTTCTAAGTCCCATCTCATTATGAGATGGGACTTAGAAAAATATTCAACTTTTGTCTGAGTTGACATGTGTTCCGCTTCCCATGTCAGAATGGGACATTTCGACTTATTGGATGGAAAGATAAACTTTTTTGATCCAAATAGTGAAAAAGTGAAAATTCATAGTTTTTGTCAAAAATGTGACAAAGTCCCATTCTGAGTAGGGATTTGAAAAAATTTCACATTTTTCATCCAAAAGGTGAAAAAAATCCAAATTTCATCTTTTTAGTCCCAAAAGTGAAAAAACAAATTTCAATATTTTTCTTCAAAAAAGTGACAAAGTCCCATTCTGAGTGGGCACTCAGAAAAAATTTCAACTTTTTTCATCCAAAAAGTGAAAAAATCCAAATTTCAACTTTTTTAGTCCCAAAAGTGAAAAAATCAAATTTCAATTTTTTTCTTCAAAAAAGTGACAAAGTCCCATTCAGAGTCGGCACTTAGAAAAAAATTCTACTTTTTCATCCAAAAAGTGAAAAAATACAAATTGAATACATTTCTTCAAAAAAGTCGCAAATACCCACTCTGAATGGGGACTTGGAAAAAATTTCAACATTTATCATCCAAAAAGGGAAAGCATCCAAATTTAATTTTCTTCTGCAAAGAAGTGATAAACTCCCATTCTGACAAGGGCCTTAGAAGTTCTTTCGACTTTTTACAAAAGTTGAATTTTTTTCTAAGTCCCATCTCATTATGAGATGGGACTTAGAAAAATATACAACTTTTGTCTAAGTTGACATGTGTTCCACTTCCCATGTCAGAATGGGACATTTCGACTTATTGGATGGAAAGATAAACTTTTTTGATCCAAATAGTGAAAAAGTGAAAATTCATAGTTTTTGTCAAAAATGTGACAAAGTCCCATTCTGAGTAGGGATTTGAAAAAAATTTCAAATTTTTCATCCAAAAGGTGAAAAAAATCCAAATTTCATCTTTTTCGTCCCAAAAGTGAAAAAACAAATTTCAATATTTTTCTTCAAAAAAGTGAAAAAGTCCCATTCTGAGTGGGCACTTAGAAAAAATTTCAAATTTTTTCATCCAAAAAGTGAAAAAATCCAAATTTCATCTTTTTTAGTCCCAAAAGTGAAAAACTCAAATTTCAATTGTTTTCTTCAAAAAAGTGACAAAGTCCCATTCTGAGTGGGCACTTAGAAAAAATTTCTACTTTTTCATCCAAAAAGTGAAAAAATCCAAATTGAATACATTTCTTAAAAAAAGTCGCAAAGTCCCACTCTGAATGGGGACTTAGAAAAAATGTCAACATTTATCGTCCAAAAAGGGAAAGCATCCAAATTTAATTTTCTTCTGCAAAGAAGTGATAAACTCCCATTCTGACAAGGGCCTTAGATGTTCTTTTGACTTTTTACAAAAGTTGAATTTTTTTCTAAGTCCCATCTCATTATGAGATGGGACTGAGAAAAATATTCAACTTTTGTCTAAGTTGACATGTGTTCCACTTCCCATGTCAGAATGGGACATTTCGACTTATTGGATGGAAAGATAAACTTTTTTGATCCAAATAGTGAAAAAGTGAAAATTCATAGTTTATGTCAAAAATGTGACAAAGTCCCATTCTGAGTAGGGATTTGAAAAAATTTCACATTTTTCATCCAAAAGGTGAAAAAAATCCAAATTTCATCTTTTTAGTCCCAAAAGTGAAAAAACAAATTTCAATATTTTTCTTCAAAAAAGTGACAAAGTCCCATTCTGAGTGGGGACTGAGAAAAAATTTCACATTTTTTCATCCAAAAAGTGAAAAAATCAAAATTTCATCTTTTTTTGTCCCAAAAGTGAAAAAATCAAATTTCAATTGTTTTCTTCAAAAAAGTGACAAAGTCCCATTCTGAGTGGGCACTTAGAAAAAATTTCTACTTTTTCATCCAAAAAGTGAAAAAATCCAAATTGAATACATTTCTTAAAAAAAGTCGCAAAGTCCCACTCTGAATGGGGACATAGAAAAAATTTCAACATTTATCGTCCAAAAAGTGAAAGCATCCAAATTTAATTTTCTTCTGCAAAGAAGTGATAAACTCCCATTCTGACAAGGGACTTGGAAGTTCTTTTGACTTTTTACAAAAGTTGAATTTTTTTTCTAAGTCCCATCTCATTATGAGATGGGACTTAGAAAAATATTCAACTTTTGTCTAAGTGGACATGTGTTCCGCTTCCCATGTCGGAATGGGACATTTCGACTTATTGGATGGAAAGATAAACTTTTTTGATCCAAATAGTGAAAAAGTGAAAATTCATAGTTTTTGTCAAAAATGTGACAAAGTCCCATTCTGAGTAGGGATTTGAAAAAATTTCACATTTTTCATCCAAAAGGTGAAAAAAATCCAAATTTCATCTTTTTAGTCCCAAAAGTGAAAAAACAAATTTCAATACTTTTCTTCAAAAAAGTGACAAAGTCCCATTCTGAGTGGGCACTTAGAAAAGATTTCAACTTTTTTCATCCAAAATGTGAAAAAATCCAAATTTCATCTTTTTGAGTCCCAAAAGTGAAAAAATCAAATTTCAATTTTTTTCTTCAAAAAAGTGACAAAGTCCCATTCTGAGTGGGCACTTGAAAAAAATTTCTACTTTTTCATCCAAAAAGTGAAAAAATCCAAATTGAATACATTTCTTCAAAAAAGTCGCAAAGTCCCACTCTGAATGGGGACTTTGAAAATATTTCAACAGTTATCGTCCAAAAAGTGAAAGCATCCAAATTCAATTTTCTTCTGCAAAGAAGCGATAAACTCCCATTCTGACAATTGACTTGGAAGTTCTTTTGACTTTTTACAAAAGTTGAATTTTTTTCTAAGTCCCATCTCAATATGAGATGGGACTTAGAGAAATATTCAACTTTTATCTAAGTTGACATGTGTTCCGCTTCCCATGTCAGAATGGGACATTTCGACTTATTGGATGGAAAGATAATCTTTTTTGATCCAAATAGTGAAAAAGTGAAAATTCATAGTTTATGTCAAAAATGTGACAAAGTCCCATTCTGAGTAGGGATTTGAAAAAATTTCACATTTTTCATCCAAAAGGTGAAAAAAATCCAAATTTCATCTTTTTAGTCCCAAAAGTGAAAAAACAAATTTCAATATTTTTCTTCAAAAAAGTGACAAAGTCCCATTCTGAGTAGGCACTTAGAACAAATTTCAAATTTTTTCATCCAAAAAGTGAAAAAATCTAAATTTCATCTTTTTTTGTCCCAAAAGTGAAAAAATCTAATTTCGATTGTTTTCTTCAAAAAAGTGACAAAGTCCCATTCTGAGTGGGCACTTAGAAAAAATTTCTACTTTTTCATCCAAAAAGTGAAAAAATCAAAATTGAATACATTTCTTAAAAAAAGTCGCAAAGTCCCACTCTGAATGGGGACTTAGAAAACATTTCAACATTTATCGTCCAAAAAGTGAAAGCATCCAAATTTAATTTTCTTCTGCAAAGAAGTGATAAACTCCCATTCTGACAAGGGACTTGGAAGTTCTTTTGACTTTTTACAAAAGTTGAATTTTTTTCTAAGTCCCATCTCATTATGAGATGGGACTTAGAAAAATATTCAACTTTTGTCTAAGTGGATATGTGTTCTGCTTCCCATGTCAGAATGGGACATTTCGGCTTATTGGATGGAAAGATAAACTTTTTTGATCCAAATAGTGAAAAAGTGAAAATTCATAGTTTTTGTCAAAAATGTGACAAAGTCCCATTCTGAGTAGGGATTTGAAAAAATTTCACATTTTTCATCCAAAAGGTGAAAAAAATCCAAATTTCATCTTTTTAGTCCCAAAAGTGAAAAAACAAATTTCAATATTTTTCTTCAAAAAAGTGAAAAAGTCCCATTCTGAGTGGGCACTTAGAAAAAATTTCAAATGTTTTCATCCAAAAAGTGAAAAAATCCAAATTTCATCTTTTTTAGTCCCAAAAGTGAAAAAATCAAATTTCAATTGTTTTCTTCAAAAAAGTGACAAAGTCCCATTCTGAGTGGGCACTTAGAAAAAATTTCTACTTTTTCATCCAAAAAGTGAAAAAATCCAAATTGAATACATTTCTTAAAAAAAGTCGCAAAGTCCCACTCTGAATGGGGACTTAGAAAAAATTTCAACATTTATCGTCCAAAAAGGGAAAGCATCCAAATTTAATTTTCTTCTGCAAAGAAGTGATAAACTCCCATTCTGACAAGGGCCTTAGATGTTCTTTTGACTTTTTACAAAAGTTGAATTTTTTTCTAAGTCCCATCTCATTATGAGATGGGACTTAGAAAAATATTCAACTTTTGTCTAAGTTGACATGTGTTCCGCTTCCCATGTCAGAATGGGACATTTCGACTTATTGGATGGAAAGATAAACTTTTTTGAACCAAATAGTGAAAAAGTGAAAATTCATAGTTTATGTCAAAAATGTGACAAAGTCCCATTCTGAGTAGGGATTTGAAAAAAATTCACATTTTTCATCCAAAAGGTGAAAAAAATCCTAATTTCATCTTTTTAGTCCCAAAAGTGAAAAAACAAATTTCAATATTTTTCTTCAAAATAGTGACAAAGTCCCATTCTGAGTGGGGACTAGAAAAAATTTCACATTTTTTCATCCAAAAAGTGAAAAAATAAAAATGTCATCTTTTTTTGTCCCAAAAGTGAAAAAATCAAATTTCAATTGTTTTCTTCAAAAAAGTGACAAAGTCCCATTCTGAGTGGGCACTTAGAAAAAATTTCTACTTTTTCATCCAAAAAGTGAAAAAATCAAAATTGAATACATTTCTTCAAAAAAGTCGCAAAGTCCCACTCTGAATGGGGACTTAGAAAAAATTTCAACATTTATCGTCCAAAAAGTGAAAGCATCCAAATTTAATTTTCTTCTGCAAAGAAGTGATAAACTCCCATTCTGACAAGGGACTTGGAAGTTCTTTTGACTTTTTACAAAAGTTGAATTTTTTTCTAAGTCCCATCTCATTATGAGATGGGACTTAGAAAAATATTCAACTTTTGTCAAAGTTGACATGTGTTCCGCTTCCCATGTCAGAATGGGACATTTCGACTTATTGGATGGAAAGATAAACTTTTTTGATCCAAATAGTGAAAAAGTGAAAATTCATAGTTCTTGTCAAAAATGTGAGAAAGTCCCATTCTGAGTAGGGGTTTGAAAAAATTTCACATTTTTCATCCAAAAGGTGAAAAAAATCCAAATTTCATCTTTTTAGTCCCAAAAGTGAAAAAACAAATTTCAATATTTTTCTTCAAAAAAGTGACAAAGTCCCATTCTGAGTGGGCACTTAGAAAAAATTTCTACTTTTTTCATCCAAAATGTGAAAAAATCCAAATTTCATCTTTTTGAGTCCCAAAAGTGAAAAAATCAAATTTCAATATTTTTCTTCAAAAAAGTGACAAAGTCCCATTCTGAGTGGACACTTAGAAAAAAAATCAACTTTTTTTCATCCAAAAAGTGAAAAAATCCAAATTTCATCTTTTTTTGTCCCAAAAGTGAAAAAATCAAATTTCAATTTTTTTCTTCAAAAAAGTGACAAAGTCCCATTCTGAGTGGGCACTTAGAAAACATTTCTACTTTTTCATCCAAAAAGTGAAAAAATCCAAATTGAATACATTTCTTCAAAAAAGTCGCAAAGTCCCACTCTGAATGGGGACTTAGAAAAAATTTCAACATTTATCGTCCATAAAGTGAAAGCATCCAAATTTAATTTTCTTCTGCAAAGAAGCGATAAACTCCCATTCTGACAAGGGACTTGGAAGTTCTTTTGACTTTTTACAAAAGTTGAATTTTTTTCTAAGTCCCATCTCAATATGAGATGGGACTTAGAAAAATATTCAACTTTTGTCTAAGTTGACATGTGTTCCGCTTCCCATGTCAGAATGGGACATTTCGACTTATTGGATGGAAAGATAAACTTTTTTGATCCAAATAGTGAAAAAGTGAAAATTCATAGTTTTTGTCAAAAATGTGACAAAGTCCCATTCTGAGTAGGGATTTGAAAAAATTTCAAATTTTTCATCCAAAAGGTGAAAAAAATCAAAATTTCATCTTTTTAGTCCCAAAAGTGAAAAAACAAATTTCAATATTTTTCTTCAAAAAAGTGACAAACTCCCATTCTGAGTGGGCACTTAGAAAAAATTTCTACTTTTTCATCCAAAAAGTGAAAAAATCCAAATTGAATACATTTCTTCAAAAAAGTCGCAAAGTCCCACTCTGAATGGGGACTTGGAAAAAATGTCAACATTTATCGTCCAAAAAGGGAAAGCATCCAAATTTAATTTTCTTCTGCAAAGAAGTGATAAACTCCCATTCTGACAAGGGCCTTAGAAGTTCTTTCGACTTTTTACAAAAGTTTAATTTTTTTCTAAGTCCCATCTCATTATGAGATGGGACTTAGAAAAATATACAACTTTTGTCTAAGTTGACATGTGTTCCGCTTCCCATGTCAGAATGGGACATTTCGACTTATTGGATGGAAAGATAAACTTTTTTGATCCAAATAGTGAAAAAGTGAAAATTCATAGTTTTTGTCAAAAATGTGAGAAAGTCCCATTCTGAGTAGGGGTTTGAAAAAATTTCACATTTTTCATCCAAAAGGTGAAAAAAATCCAAATTTCATCTTTTTAGTCCCAAAAGTGAAAAAACAAATTTCAATATTTTTCTTCAAAAAAGTGACAAAGTCCCATTCTGAGTGGGCACTTAGAAAAAATTTCAACTTTTTTCATCCAAAATGTGAAAAAATCCAAATTTCATCTTTTTGAGTCCCAAAAGTGAAAAAATCTAATTTCAATATTTTTCTTCAAAAAAGTGACAAAGTCCCATTCTGAGTGGACACTTAGAAAAAAAATCAACTTTTTTTCATCCAAAAAGTGAAAAAATCCAAATTTCATCTTTTTTTGTCCCAAAAGTGAAAAAATCAAATTTCAATTTTTTTCTTCAAAAAAGTGACAAAGTCCCATTCTGAGTGGGCACTTAGAAAAAAATTCTACTTTTTCATCCAAAAAGTGAAAAAATCCAAATTGAATACATTTCTTCAAAGAAGTTGCAAAGTCCCACTCTGAATGGGGACTTGGAAAAAATGTCAACATTTATCGTCCAAAAAGGGAAAGCATCCAAATTTAATTTTCTTCTGCAAAGAAGTGATAAACTCCCATTCTGACAAGGGCCTTAGAAGTTCTTTCGACTTTTTACAAAAGTTGAATTTTTTTCTAAGTCCCGTCTCACTGTGAGATGGGACTTAGAAAAATATTCAACTTTTGTCTAAGTTGACATGTGTTCCGCTTCCCATGTCAGAATGGGACATTTCGACTTATTGGATGGAAAGATAAACTTTTTTGATCCAAATAGTGAAAAAGTGAAAATTCATAGTTTTTGTCAAAAATGTGACAAAGTCCCATTCTGAGTAGGGATTTGAAAAAATTTCAAATTTTTCATCCAAAAGGTGAAAAAAATCCAAATTTCATCTTTTTAGTCCCAAAAGTGAAAAATCAAATTTCAATTGTTTTCTTCAAAAAAGTGACAAAGTCCCATTCTGAGTGGGCACTTAGAAAAAATTTCTACTTTTTCATCCAAAAAGTTAAAAAATCCAAATGGAATGCAATTCTTAAAAAAAGTCGCAAAGTCGCACTCTGAATGGGGACTTAGAAAAAATGTCAACATTTATCGTCCAAAAAGTGAAAGCATCCAAATTTAATTTTCTTCTGCAAAGAAGTGATAAACTCCCATTCCGACAAGGGTCTTGGAAGTTCTTTTGACTTTTTACAAAAGTTGAATTTTTTTCTAAGTCCCATCTCATTATGAGATGGGACTTAGAAAAATATTCAACTTTTGTCTAAGTTGACATGTGTTCCGCTTCCCATGTCAGAATGGGACATTTCGACTTATTGGATGGAAAGATAAACTTTTTTGATCCAAATAGTGAAAAAGTGAAAATTCATAGTTTTTGTCAAAAATGTGACAAAGTCCCATTCTGAGTAGGGATTTGAAAAAATTTCACATTTTTCATCCAAAAGGTGAAAAAAATCCAAATTTCATCTTTTTAGTCCCAAAAGTGAAAAAACAAATTTCAATATTTTTCTTCAAAAAAGTGACAAAGTCCCATTCTGAGTGGGCACTCAGAAAAAATTTCAACTTTTTTCATCCAAAAAGTGAAAAAATCCAAATTTCAACTTTTTTAGTCCCAAAAGTGAAAAAATCAAATTTCAATTTTTTTCTTCAAAAAAGTGACAAAGTCCCATTCAGAGTCGGCACTTAGAAAAAAATTCTACTTTTTCATCCAAAAAGTGAAAAAATACAAATTGAATACATTTCTTCAAAAAAGTCGCAAATACCCACTCTGAATGGGGACTTGGAAAAAATTTCAACATTTATCATCCAAAAAGGGAAAGCATCCAAATTTAATTTTCTTCTGCAAAGAAGTGATAAACTCCCATTCTGACAAGGGCCTTAGAAGTTCTTTCGACTTTTTACAAAAGTTGAATTTTTTTCTAAGTCCCATCTCATTATGAGATGGGACTTAGAAAAATATACAACTTTTGTCTAAGTTGACATGTGTTCCACTTCCCATGTCAGAATGGGACATTTCGACTTATTGGATGGAAAGATAAACTTTTTTGATCCAAATAGTGAAAAAGTGAAAATTCATAGTTTTTGTCAAAAATGTGACAAAGTCCCATTCTGAGTAGGGATTTGAAAAAAATTTCAAATTTTTCATCCAAAAGGTGAAAAAAATCCAAATTTCATCTTTTTCGTCCCAAAAGTGAAAAAACAAATTTCAATATTTTTCTTCAAAAAAGTGAAAAAGTCCCATTCTGAGTGGGCACTTAGAAAAAATTTCAAATTTTTTCATCCAAAAAGTGAAAAAATCCAAATTTCATCTTTTTTAGTCCCAAAAGTGAAAAACTCAAATTTCAATTGTTTTCTTCAAAAAAGTGACAAAGTCCCATTCTGAGTGGGCACTTAGAAAAAATTTCTACTTTTTCATCCAAAAAGTGAAAAAATCCAAATTGAATACATTTCTTAAAAAAAGTCGCAAAGTCCCACTCTGAATGGGGACTTAGAAAAAATGTCAACATTTATCGTCCAAAAAGGGAAAGCATCCAAATTTAATTTTCTTCTGCAAAGAAGTGATAAACTCCCATTCTGACAAGGGCCTTAGATGTTCTTTTGACTTTTTACAAAAGTTGAATTTTTTTCTAAGTCCCATCTCATTATGAGATGGGACTGAGAAAAAATATTCAACTTTTGTCTAAGTTGACATGTGTTCCACTTCCCATGTCAGAATGGGACATTTCGACTTATTGGATGGAAAGATAAACTTTTTTGATCCAAATAGTGAAAAAAGTGAAAATTCATAGTTTATGTCAAAAATGTGACAAAGTCCCATTCTGAGTAGGGATTTGAAAAAATTTCACATTTTTCATCCAAAAGGTGAAAAAAAATCCAAATTTCATCTTTTTAGTCCCAAAAGTGAAAAAACAAATTTCAATATTTTTCTTCAAAAAAGTGACAAAGTCCCATTCTGAGTGGGGACTGAGAAAAAAATTTCACATTTTTTCATCCAAAAAGTGAAAAAATCAAAATTTCATCTTTTTTTGTCCCAAAAGTGAAAAAATCAAATTTCAATTGTTTTCTTCAAAAAAGTGACAAAGTCCCATTCTGAGTGGGCACTTAGAAAAAATTTCTACTTTTTCATCCAAAAAGTGAAAAAATCCAAATTGAATACATTTCTTAAAAAAAGTCGCAAAGTCCCACTCTGAATGGGGACATAGAAAAAATTTCAACATTTATCGTCCAAAAAGTGAAAGCATCCAAATTTAATTTTCTTCTGCAAAGAAGTGATAAACTCCCATTCTGACAAGGGACTTGGAAGTTCTTTTGACTTTTTACAAAAGTTGAATTTTTTTTCTAAGTCCCATCTCATTATGAGATGGGACTTAGAAAAATATTCAACTTTTGTCTAAGTGGACATGTGTTCCGCTTCCCATGTCGGAATGGGACATTTCGACTTATTGGATGGAAAGATAAACTTTTTTGATCCAAATAGTGAAAAAGTGAAAATTCATAGTTTTTGTCAAAAATGTGACAAAGTCCCATTCTGAGTAGGGATTTGAAAAAATTTCACATTTTTCATCCAAAAGGTGAAAAAAATCCAAATTTCATCTTTTTAGTCCCAAAAGTGAAAAAAACAAATTTCAATACTTTTCTTCAAAAAAGTGACAAAGTCCCATTCTGAGTGGGCACTTAGAAAAGATTTCAACTTTTTTCATCCAAAATGTGAAAAAATCCAAATTTCATCTTTTTGAGTCCCAAAAGTGAAAAAATCAAATTTCAATTTTTTTCTTCAAAAAAGTGACAAAGTCCCATTCTGAGTGGGCACTTGAAAAAAATTTCTACTTTTTCATCCAAAAAGTGAAAAAATCCAAATTGAATACATTTCTTCAAAAAAGTCGCAAAGTCCCACTCTGAATGGGGACTTTGAAAATATTTCAACAGTTATCGTCCAAAAAGTGAAAGCATCCAAATTCAATTTTCTTCTGCAAAGAAGCGATAAACTCCCATTCTGACAATTGACTTGGAAGTTCTTTTGACTTTTTACAAAAGTTGAATTTTTTTCTAAGTCCCATCTCAATATGAGATGGGACTTAGAGAAATATTCAACTTTTATCTAAGTTGACATGTGTTCCGCTTCCCATGTCAGAATGGGACATTTCGACTTATTGGATGGAAAGATAATCTTTTTTGATCCAAATAGTGAAAAAGTGAAAATTCATAGTTTATGTCAAAAATGTGACAAAGTCCCATTCTGAGTAGGGATTTGAAAAAATTTCACATTTTTCATCCAAAAGGTGAAAAAAAATCCAAATTTCATCTTTTTAGTCCCAAAAGTGAAAAAACAAATTTCAATATTTTTCTTCAAAAAAGTGACAAAGTCCCATTCTGAGTAGGCACTTAGAACAAATTTCAAATTTTTTCATCCAAAAAGTGAAAAAATCTAAATTTCATCTTTTTTTTGTCCCAAAAGTGAAAAAATCTAATTTCGATTGTTTTCTTCAAAAAAGTGACAAAGTCCCATTCTGAGTGGGCACTTAGAAAAAATTTCTACTTTTTCATCCAAAAAGTGAAAAAATCAAAATTGAATACATTTCTTAAAAAAAGTCGCAAAGTCCCACTCTGAATGGGGACTTAGAAAACATTTCAACATTTATCGTCCAAAAAGTGAAAGCATCCAAATTTAATTTTCTTCTGCAAAGAAGTGATAAACTCCCATTCTGACAAGGGACTTGGAAGTTCTTTTGACTTTTTACAAAAGTTGAATTTTTTCTAAGTCCCATCTCATTATGAGATGGGACTTAGAAAAATATTCAACTTTTGTCTAAGTGGATATGTGTTCTGCTTCCCATGTCAGAATGGGACATTTCGGCTTATTGGATGGAAAGATAAACTTTTTTGATCCAAATAGTGAAAAAGTGAAAATTCATAGTTTTTGTCAAAAATGTGACAAAGTCCCATTCTGAGTAGGGATTTGAAAAAATTTCACATTTTTCATCCAAAAGGTGAAAAAAATCCAAATTTCATCTTTTTAGTCCCAAAAGTGAAAAAACAAATTTCAATATTTTTCTTCAAAAAAGTGAAAAAGTCCCATTCTGAGTGGGCACTTAGAAAAAATTTCAAATGTTTTCATCCAAAAAGTGAAAAAATCCAAATTTCATCTTTTTTAGTCCCAAAAGTGAAAAAATCAAATTTCAATTGTTTTCTTCAAAAAAGTGACAAAGTCCCATTCTGAGTGGGCACTTAGAAAAAATTTCTACTTTTTCATCCAAAAAGTGAAAAAATCCAAATTGAATACATTTCTTAAAAAAAGTCGCAAAGTCCCACTCTGAATGGGGACTTAGAAAAAATTTCAACATTTATCGTCCAAAAAGGGAAAGCATCCAAATTTAATTTTCTTCTGCAAAGAAGTGATAAACTCCCATTCTGACAAGGGCCTTAGATGTTCTTTTGACTTTTTACAAAAGTTGAATTTTTTTCTAAGTCCCATCTCATTATGAGATGGGACTTAGAAAAATATTCAACTTTTGTCTAAGTTGACATGTGTTCCGCTTCCCATGTCAGAATGGGACATTTCGACTTATTGGATGGAAAGATAAACTTTTTTGAACCAAATAGTGAAAAAGTGAAAATTCATAGTTTATGTCAAAAATGTGACAAAGTCCCATTCTGAGTAGGGATTTGAAAAAAATTCACATTTTTCATCCAAAAGGTGAAAAAAATCCTAATTTCATCTTTTTAGTCCAAAAGTGAAAAAACAAATTTCAATATTTTTCTTCAAAATAGTGACAAAAGTCCCATTCTGAGTGGGGACTAGAAAAAATTTCACATTTTTTCATCCAAAAAGTGAAAAAATAAAAATGTCATCTTTTTTTGTCCCAAAAGTGAAAAAATCAAATTTCAATTGTTTTCTTCAAAAAAGTGACAAAGTCCCATTCTGAGTGGGCACTTAGAAAAAATTTCTACTTTTTCATCCAAAAAGTGAAAAAAATCAAAATTGAATACATTTCTTCAAAAAAGTCGCAAAGTCCCACTCTGAATGGGGACTTAGAAAAAATTTCAACATTTATCGTCCAAAAAGTGAAAGCATCCAAATTTAATTTTCTTCTGCAAAGAAGTGATAAACTCCCATTCTGACAAGGGACTTGGAAGTTCTTTTGACTTTTTACAAAAGTTGAATTTTTTTCTAAGTCCCATCTCATTATGAGATGGGACTTAGAAAAATATTCAACTTTTGTCAAAGTTGACATGTGTTCCGCTTCCCATGTCAGAATGGGACATTTCGACTTATTGGATGGAAAGATAAACTTTTTTGATCCAAATAGTGAAAAAGTGAAAATTCATAGTTCTTGTCAAAAATGTGAGAAAGTCCCATTCTGAGTAGGGGTTTGAAAAAATTTCACATTTTTCATCCAAAAGGTGAAAAAAATCCAAATTTCATCTTTTTAGTCCCAATAGAAAAAACAAATTTCAATATTTTTCTTCAAAAAAGTGACAAAGTCCCATTCTGAGTGGGCACTTAGAAAAAATTTCTACTTTTTTCATCCAAAATGTGAAAAAATCCAAATTTCATCTTTTTGAGTCCCAAAAGTGAAAAAATCAAATTTCAATATTTTTCTTCAAAAAAGTGACAAAGTCCCATTCTGAGTGGACACTTAGAAAAAAAAATCAACTTTTTTTCATCCAAAAAGTGAAAAAATCCAAATTTCATCTTTTTTTGTCCCAAAAGTGAAAAAATCAAATTTCAATTTTTTTCTTCAAAAAAGTGACAAAGTCCCATTCTGAGTGGGCACTTAGAAAACATTTCTACTTTTTCATCCAAAAAGTGAAAAAATCCAAATTGAATACATTTCTTCAAAAAAGTCGCAAAGTCCCCACTCTGAATGGGGACTTAGAAAAAATTTCAACATTTATCGTCCATAAAGTGAAAGCATCCAAATTTAATTTTCTTCTGCAAAGAAGCGATAAACTCCCATTCTGACAAGGGACTTGGAAGTTCTTTTGACTTTTTACAAAAGTTGAATTTTTTTTCTAAGTCCCCATCTCAATATGAGATGGGACTTAGAAAAAATATTCAACTTTTGTCTAAGTTGACATGTGTTCCGCTTCCCATGTCAGAATGGGACATTTCGACTTATTGGATGGAAAGATAAACTTTTTTGATCCAAATAGTGAAAAAGTGAAAATTCATAGTTTTTGTCAAAAATGTGACAAAGTCCCATTCTGAGTAGGGATTTGAAAAAATTTTCAAATTTTTCATCCAAAAGGTGAAAAAAAATCAAAATTTCATCTTTTTAGTCCCAAAAGTGAAAAAACAAATTTCAATATTTTTCTTCAAAAAAGTGACAAACTCCCATTCTGAGTGGGCACTTAGAAAAAATTTCTACTTTTTCATCCAAAAAGTGAAAAAATCCAAATTGAATACATTTCTTCAAAAAAGTCGCAAAGTCCCACTCTGAATGGGGACTTGGAAAAAATGTCAACATTTATCGTCCAAAAAGGGAAAGCATCCAAATTTAATTTTCTTCTGCAAAGAAGTGATAAACTCCCATTCTGACAAGGGCCTTAGAAGTTCTTTCGACTTTTTACAAAAGTTTAATTTTTTTCTAAGTCCCATCTCATTATGAGATGGGACTTAGAAAAATATACAACTTTTGTCTAAGTTGACATGTGTTCCGCTTCCCATGTCAGAATGGGACATTTCGACTTATTGGATGGAAAGATAAACTTTTTTGATCCAAATAGTGAAAAAGTGAAAATTCATAGTTTTTGTCAAAAATGTGAGAAAGTCCCATTCTGAGTAGGGGTTTGAAAAAATTTCACATTTTTCATCCAAAAGGTGAAAAAAATCCAAATTTCATCTTTTTAGTCCCAAAAGTGAAAAAACAAATTTCAATATTTTTCTTCAAAAAAGTGACAAAGTCCCATTCTGAGTGGGCACTTAGAAAAAATTTCAACTTTTTTCATCCAAAATGTGAAAAAATCCAAATTTCATCTTTTTGAGTCCCAAAAGTGAAAAAATCAAATTTCAATATTTTTCTTCAAAAAAGTGACAAAGTCCCATTCTGAGTGGACACTTAGAAAAAAAATCAACTTTTTTTCATCCAAAAAGTGAAAAAATCCAAATTTCATCTTTTTTTGTCCCAAAAGTGAAAAAATCAAATTTCAATTTTTTTCTTCAAAAAAGTGACAAAGTCCCATTCTGAGTGGGCACTTAGAAAAAAATTCTACTTTTTCATCCAAAA
The DNA here is from genome assembly GCF_031143425.1 of Pleurodeles waltl. NCBI lineage: Eukaryota > Metazoa > Chordata > Amphibia > Caudata > Salamandridae > Pleurodeles > Pleurodeles waltl. The sequence goes on from NW_027150296.1 coordinate 38,843, forward strand.
AGTGAAAAAATCCAAATTGAATACATTTCTTCAAAGAAGTTGCAAAGTCCCACTCTGAATGGGGACTTGGAAAAAATGTCAACATTTATCGTCCAAAAAGGGAAAGCATCCAAATTTAATTTTCTTCTGCAAAGAAGTGATAAACTCCCATTCTGACAAGGGCCTTAGAAGTTCTTTCGACTTTTACAAAAGTTGAATTTTTTTCTAAGTCCCGTCTCACTGTGAGATGGGACTTAGAAAAATATTCAACTTTTGTCTAAGTTGACATGTGTTCCGCTTCCCATGTCAGAATGGGACATTTCGACTTATTGGATGGAAAGATAAACTTTTTTGATCCAAATAGTGAAAAAGTGAAAATTCATAGTTTTTGTCAAAAATGTGACAAAGTCCCATTCTGAGTAGGGATTTGAAAAAATTTCAAATTTTTCATCCAAAAGGTGAAAAAAATCCAAATTTCATCTTTTTAGTCCCAAAAGTGAAAAATCAAATTTCAATTGTTTTCTTCAAAAAAGTGACAAAGTCCCATTCTGAGTGGGCACTTAGAAAAAATTTCTACTTTTTCATCCAAAAAGTTAAAAAATCCAAATGGAATGCAATTCTTAAAAAAAGTCGCAAAGTCGCACTCTGAATGGGGACTTAGAAAAAAATGTCAACATTTATCGTCCAAAAAGTGAAAGCATCCAAATTTAATTTTCTTCTGCAAAGAAGTGATAAACTCCCATTCCGACAAGGGTCTTGGAAGTTCTTTTGACTTTTTACAAAAGTTGAATTTTTTTCTAAGTCCCATCTCATTATGAGATGGGACTTAGAAAAATATTCAACTTTTGTCTGAGTTGACATGTGTTCCGCTTCCCATAATGGGACATTTCGACTTATTGTATGGAAAGATAAACTTTTTTGATCCAAATAGTGAAAAAGTGAAAATTCATAGTTTTTGTCAAAAATGTGACAAAGTCCCATTCTGAGTAGGGATTTGAAAAAATTTCGAATTTTTCATCCAAAAGGTGAAAAAAATCCAAATTTCGTCTTTTTAGTCCCAAAAGTGAAAAAACAAATTTCAATATTTTTCTTCAAAAAAGTGACAAAGTCCCATTCTGAGTGGGCACTCAGAAAAAATTTCAACTTTTTTCATCCAAAAAGTGAAAAAATCCAAATTTCAACTTTTTTAGTCCCAAAAGTGAAAAAATCAAATTTCAATTTTTTTCTTCAAAAAAGTGACAAAGTCCCATTCAGAGTGGGCACTTAGAAAAAAATTCTACTTTTTCATCCAAAAAGTGAAAAAATCCAAATTGAATACATTTCTTAAAAAAAGTCGCAAAGTCCCACTCTGAATGGGGACTTAGAAAAAATTTCAACATTTATCGTCCAAAAAGGGAAAGCATCCAAATTTAATTTTCTTCTGCAAAGAAGTGATAAACTCCCATTCTGACAAGGGCCTTAGATGTTCTTTTGACTTTTTACAAAAGTTGAATTTTTTTCTAAGTCCCATCTCATTATGAGATGGGACTTAGAAAAATATTCAACTTTTGTCTAAGTTGACATGTGTTCCGCTTCCCATGTCAGAATGGGACATTTCGACTTATTGGATGGAAAGATAAACTTTTTTGAACCAAATAGTGAAAAAGTGAAAATTCATAGTTTATGTCAAAAATGTGACAAAGTCCCATCCTGAGTAGGGATTTGAAAAAAATTCACATTTTTCATCCAAAAGGTGAAAAAAATCCTAATTTCATCTTTTTAGTCCCAAAAGTGAAAAAACAAATTTCAATATTTTTCTTCAAAATAGTGACAAAGTCCCATTCTGAGTGGGGACTTAGAAAAAATTTCACATTTTTTCATCCAAAAAGTGAAAAAATAAAAATGTCATCTTTTTTTGTCCCAAAAGTGAAAAAATCAAATTTCAATTGTTTTCTTCAAAAAAGTGACAAAGTCCCATTCTGAGTGGGCACTTAGAAAAAATTTCTACTTTTTCATCCAAAAAGTGAAAAAATCAAAATTGAATACATTTCTTTAAAAAAGTCGCAAAGTCCCACTCTGAATGGGGACTTAGAAAAAATTTCAACATTTATCGTCCAAAAAGTGAAAGCATCCAAATTTAATTTTCTTCTGCAAAGAAGTGATAAACTCCCATTCTGACAAGGGACTTGGAAGTTCTTTTGACTTTTTACAAAAGTTGAATTTTTTTCTAAGTCCCATCTCATTATGAGATGGGACTTAGAAAAATATTCAACTTTTGTCAAAGTTGACATGTGTTCCGCTTCCCATGTCAGAATGGGACATTTCGACTTATTGGATGGAAAGATAAACTTTTTTGATCCAAATAGTGAAAAAGTGAAAATTCATAGTTCTTGTCAAAAATGTGAGAAAGTCCCATTCTGAGTAGGGGTTTGAAAAAATTTCACATTTTTCATCCAAAAGGTGAAAAAAATCCAAATTTCATCTTTTTAGTCCCAAAAGTGAAAAAACAAATTTCAATATTTTTCTTCAAAAAAGTGACAAAGTCCCATTCTGAGTGGGCACTTAGAAAAAATTTCAACTTTTTTCATCCAAAATGTGAAAAAATCCAAATTTCATCTTTTGAGTCCCAAAATTGAAAAAATCAAATTTCAATATTTTTTCTTCAAAAAAGTGACAAAGTCCCATTCTGAGTGGACACTTAGAAAAAAAATCAACTTTTTTTCATCCAAAAAGTGAAAAAATCCAAATTTCATCTTTTTTTGTCCCAAAAGTGAAAAAATCAAATTTCAATTTTTTTCTTCAAAAAAGTGACAAAGTCCCATTCTGAGTGGGCACTTAGAAAACATTTCTACTTTTCATCCAAAAAGTGAAAAAATCCAAATTGAATACATTTCTTCAAAAAAGTCGCAAAGTCCCACTCTGAATGGGGACTTAGAAAAAATTTCAACATTTATCGTCCATAAAGTGAAAGCATCCAAATTTAATTTTCTTCTGCAAAGAAGCGATAAACTCCCATTCTGACAAGGGACTTGGAAGTTCTTTTGACTTTTTACAAAAGTTGAATTTTTTTCTAAGTCCCATCTCAATATGAGATGGGACTTAGAAAAATATTCAACTTTTGTCTAAGTTGACATGTGTTCCGCTTCCCATGTCAGAATGGGACATTTCGACTTATTGGATGGAAAGATAAACTTTTTTGATCCAAATAGTGAAAAAGTGAAAATTCATAGTTTTTGTCAAAAATGTGACAAAGTCCCATTCTGAGTAGGGATTTGAAAAAATTTCAAATTTTTCATCCAAAAGGTGAAAAAAATCAAAAT
>NW_027150297.1:0-42000 GCF_031143425.1 Pleurodeles waltl
GTTCTTTTTTTTTCCACTTCCATCCAAGGGGAAAACGTGGAATCTTACCCTACTTGGAGCTCCGTAGCCCTGGGTAGAAGGAGTGACTTTGCCCCCTTGGAGCCTAATGTCGAAAACAGCTGCCTGGAGCTTGCAAATGGGCCAGGGACATTGCAGGCCCAGTGCTGACACTGTGAGGGTGCTTGTGTACAGTTTAAAAGCACGTAAAGTGTTCTTTTTTTTCCACTTCCATCCAGGGGTAAAACCTGGAATCTTACCCTACTTGGAGCTCCGTAGCCCTGGGTAGAAGGAGTGACTTTGCCCCCTTGGAGCTGAAATACCCATAATGTGTAAAATAGCTGCCTGGAAGGTTGCAAATGGGCCAGGGACATTGCAGGCCCAGTGCTGACACTGTGAGGGTGCTTGTGTGCGGTTTTAAAGCACGTAAAGTGTTCTTTTTTTCCCCACTTCCATCCAGGGGGGAAACCTGGAATCTTACCCTACTTGGAGCTCCGTAGCCCTGTGTAGAAGGAGTGACTTTGCCCCCTTGGAGCTGAAACACCCATAATGTGTAAAATAGCTGCCTGGAAGGTTGCAAATGGCCCAGGGACATTGCAGGCCCAGTGCTGACACTGTGAGGGTGCTTGTGTACAGTTTTGAAGCACGTAAAGTGTTTTTTTTTCTCCACTTCCATCCAGGGGGAAAACCTGGAATCTTACCCTACTTGGAGCTCCGTAGCCCTGGGTAGAAGGAGTGACTTTGCCCCCTTGGAGCCTAATGTCGAAAACAGCTGCCTGGAAGGTTGCAAATGGGCCAGGGACATTGCAGGCCCAGTGCTTGCACTGTGAGGGTGCTTGTGTACAGTTTTGAAGCACGTAAAGTGTTCTTTTTTCTCCACTTCCATCCAGGGGTAAAACCTGGAATCTTACCCTACTTGGAGCTCCGTAGCCCTGGGTAGAAGGAGTGACTTTGCACCCTTGGAGCCTAATGTCGAAAACAGCTGCCTGGAGGTTGCAAATGGGCCAGGGACATTGCAGGCCCAGTGCTGACACTGTGAGGGTGCTTGTGTACAGTTTTGAAGCACGTAAAGTGTTCTTTTTTTTTCCACTTCCATCCCGGGGTTAAACCTGGAATCTTACCCTACTTGGAGCTCCGTAGCCCTGGGTAGAAGGAGTGACTTTGCCCCCTTGGAGCTGAAACACTCATAATGTGTAAAATAGCTGCCTGGAAGGTTGCAAATGGCCCAGGGACATTGCAGGCCCAGTGCTGACACTGTGAGGGTGCTTGTGTACAGTTTTGAAGCACGTAAAGTGTTCTTTTTTCTCCACTTCCATCCAGGGGGAAAACCTGGAATCTTACCCTACTTGGAGCTCCGTAGCCCTGGGTAGAAGGAGTGACTTTGCCCCCTTGGAGCCTAATGTCGAAAACAGCTGCCTGGAGGTTGCAAATGGGCCAGGGACATTGCAGGCCCAGTGCTGACACTGTGAGGGTGCTTGTGTACGGTTTTGAAGCACGTAAAATGTTCTTTTTTTTTTCCCACTTCCATCCAGGGGGAAAACCTTGAATCTTACCCTACTTGGAGCTCCGTAGCCCTGAGTAGAAGGAGTGACTTTGCCCCCTTGGGGCTGAAACACCCATAATGTGTAAAATAGCTGCCTGGAAGGTTGCAAATGGGCCCAGTCACATTGCAGGCCCAGTGCTGACACTGTGAGGGTGCTTGTGTACAGTTTAAAAGCACGTAAAGTGTTCTTTTTTTTCCACTTCCATCCAGGGGTAAAACCTGGAATCTTACCCTACTTGGAGCTCCGTAGCCCTGGGTAGAAGGAGTGACTTTGCACCCTTGGAGCCTAATGTCGAAAACAGCTGCCTGGAGGTTGCAAATGGGCCAGGGACATTGCAGGCCCAGTGCTGACACTGTGAGGGTGCTTGTGTACAGTTTTGAAGCACGTAAAGTGTTCTTTTTTTTTCCACTTCCATCCCGGGGTTAAACCTGGAATCTTACCCTACTTGGAGCTCCGTAGCCCTGGGTAGAAGGAGTGACTTTGCCCCCTTGGAGCTGAAACACTCATAATGTGTAAAATAGCTGCCTGGAAGGTTGCAAATGGCCCAGGGACATTGCAGGCCCAGTGCTGACACTGTGAGGGTGCTTGTGTACAGTTTTGAAGCACGTAAAGTGTTCTTTTTTTCCAACTTCCATCCAGGGGGAAGTCCTGGAATCTTACCCTACTTGGAGCTCCGTAGCCCTGGGTAGAAGGAGTGACTTTGCCCCCTTGGAGCCTAATGTCGAAAACAGCTGCCTGGAGGTTGCAAATGGGCCAGGGACATTGCAGGCCCAGTGCTGGCACTGTGAGGGTGCTTGTGTGCGGTTTTAAAGCACGTAAAGTGTTCTTTTTTTTCCCACTTCCATCCAGGGGGGAAAACCTGGAATCTTACCCTACTTGGAGCTCCGTAGCCCTGGGTAGAAGGAGTGACTTTGCCCCCTTGAAGCTGAAACACCCATAATGTGTAAAATAGCAGCCTGGAAGGTTGCAAATGGGCCAGGGACATTGCAGGCTCACTGCTGGCACTGTGAGGGTGCTTGTGTGCGGTTTTAAAGCACGTAAAGTGTTCTTTTTTTCCCCACTTCCATCCAGGGGGAAAACCTGGAATCTTACCCTACTTGGAGCTCCGTAGCCCTGGGTAGAAGGAGTGACTTTGCCCCCTTGAAGCTGAAACACCCATAATGTGTAAAATAGCTCCCTGGAAGGTAGCAAATGGCCCAGGGACATTGCAGGCCCAGTGCTGACACTGTGTGGGTGCTTGTGTACAGTTTTGAAGCACGTAAAGTGTTCTTTTTTCTCCACTTCCATCCAGGGGGAAAACCTGGAATCTTACCCTACTTGGAGCTCCGTAGCCCTGGGTAGAAGGAGTGACTTTGCCCCCTTGGAGCCTAATGTCGAAAACAGCTGCCTGGAGGTTGCAAATGGGCCAGGGACATTGCAGGCCCAGTGCTGACACTGTGAGGGTGCTTGTGTACCGTTTTGAATCATGTAAAGTGTTCTTTTATTTTTCACTTCCATCCCGGGGTTAAACCTGGAATCTTACCCTACTTGGAGCTCCGTAGCCCTGGGTAGAAGGAGTGACTTTGCCCCCTTGGAGCTGAAACACTCATAATGTGTAAAATAGCTGCCTGGAAGGTTACAAATGGGCCCAGGGACACTGCAGGCCCAGTGCTGACACTGTGAGGGTGCTTGTGTACCTCTTTGAAGCACGTAAAGTGTTCTTTTTTTCCCACTTCCATCCAGGGGGAAAACCTGGAATCTTACCCGACTTGGAGCTCCGTAGCCCTGTGTAGAAGGAGTGACTTTACCCCCGTGGAGCTGAAACACTCATAATGTGTAAAACGAGGTTAAAAAAGGGCCAGGGACATTGTAGGCCCAGCGCTGACACTGTGAGGGTGCTTGTGTACCTCTTTGAAGCACGTAAAGTGTTCTTTTTTTTCCACTTCCATCCAGGGGTAAAACCTGGAATCTTACCCTACTTGGAGCTCCGTAGCCCTGGGTAGAAGGAGTGACTTTGCCCCCTTGGAGCCTAATGTCGAAAACAGCTGCCTGGAGCTTGCAAATGGGCCAGGGACATTGCAGGCCCAGTGCTTGCACTGTGAGGGTGCTTGTGTGCGGTTTTAAAGCACGTAAAGTGTTCTTTTTTTTCCCACTTCCATCCAGGGGGAAAACCTGGAATCTTACCCTACTTGGAGCTCCGTAGCCCTGGGTAGAAGGAGTGACTTTGCCCCCTTGGAGCTGAAACACCCATAATGTGTAAAATAACAGCCTGGAAGGTTGCAAATGGGCCAGGGACATTGCAGGCTCACTGCTGGCACTGTGAGGGTGCTTGTGTACAGTTTAAAAGCACGTAAAGTGTTCTTTTTTGTCCACTTCCATCCAGGGGGAAAACCTGGAATCTTACCCTACTTGGAGCTCCGTAGCCCTGGGTAGAAGGAGTGACTTTGCCCCCTTGGAGCTGAAACACTCATAAGGTGTAAAATAGCAGCCTGGAAGGTTGCAAATGGGCCAGGGACATTGCAAGCCCAGTGCTGACACTGTGAGGGTGCTTGTGTACAGTTTAAAAGCACGTAAAGTGTTCTTTTTTTTCCACTTCCATCCAGGGGGAAAACCTGGAATCTTACCCTACTTGGAGCTCCGTAGCCCTGGGTAGAAGGAGTGACTTTGCCCCCATGGAGTTGAAACACTCATAAGGTGTAAAATAGCAGCCTGGAAGGTTGCAAATGGGCCAGGGACATTGCAGGCCCAGTGCTGACACTGTGAGGGTGCTTGTGTACAGTTTTGAAGCACGTAAAGTGTTCTTTTTTTTCCACTTCCATCCAGGGGGAAAACCTGGAATCTTACCCTACTTGGAGCTCCGTATCCCTGTGTAGAAGGAGTGACTTTGCCCCCTTGGAGCTGAAACACTCATAATGTGTAAAATAGCTGCCTGGAAGGTTACAAATGGGCCCAGGGACACTGCAGGCCCAGTGCTGACACTGTGAGGGTGCTTGTGTACCTCTTTGAAGCACGTAAAGTGTTCTTTTTTTCCCACTTCCATCCAGGGGGAAAACCTGGAATCTTACCCTGCTTGGAGCTCCGTAGCCCTGGGTAGAAGGAGTGACTTTGCCCCCTTGGAGCTGAAACACCCATAATGTGTAAAATAGCAGCCTGGAAGGTTGCAAAAGGGCCAGGGACATTGCAGGCCCAGTGCTGGCACTGTGAGGGTGCTTGTGTGCGGTTTTAAAGCACGTAAAGTGTTCTTTTTTATCCCACTTCCATCCAGGGGGAAAACCTGGAATCTTACCCTACTTGGAGCTCCGTAGCCCTGGGTAGAAGGAGTGACTTTGCCCCCTTGGAGCTGAAACACCCATAATGTGTAAAATAGCTGCCTGGAAGGTTGCAAATGGCCCAGGGACATTGCAGGCCCAGCGCTGACACTGTGAGGGTGCTTGTGTAACATTTTGAAGCACGTAAAGTGTTCTTTTTTTTTCCACTTCCATCCAGGGGGAAAACCTGGAATATTACCCTACTTGGAGCTCCGTAGCCCTGGGTAGAAGGAGTGACTTTGCCCCCTTGGAGCCTAATGTCGAAAACAGCTGCCTGGAGGTTGCAAATGGGCCAGGGACATTGCAGGCCCAGTGCTGACGCTGTGAGGGTGCTTGTGTACCGTTTTGAAGCACGTAAAGTGTTCTTTTTACTCCACTTCCATCCAGGGGGAAAACCTGGAATCTTACCCTACTTGGAGCTCCGCAGCCCTGGGTAGAAGGAGTGACTTTTCCCCCTTGGAGCTGAAACACCCATAATGTGTAAAATAGCTGCCTGGAAGGTTGCAAATGGGCCAGGGACATTGCAGGCCCAGTGCTGGCACTGTGAGGGTGCTTGTGTGCTGTTTTAAAGCACGTAAAGTGTTCTTTTTTTTCCCCACTTCCATCCAGGGGGAAAACCTGGAATCTTACCCGACTTGGAGCTCCGAAGCCCTGGGTAGAAGGAGTGACTTTGCCCCCTTGGAGCTGAAACACTCATAATGTGTAAAATAGCAGCCTGGAAGGTTGCAAATGGGCCAGGGACATTGCAGGCTCACTGCTGGCACTGTGAGGGTGCTTGTGTACAGTTTAAAAGCACGTAAAGTGTTCTTTTTTCTCCACTTCCATCCAGGGGGAAAACCTGGAATCTTACCCTACTTGGAGCTCCGTAGCCCTGGGTAGAAGGAGTGACTTTGCCCCCTTGGAGCTGAAACACCCATAATGTGTAAAATAGCTGCCTGGAAGGTTGCAAATGGCCCAGGGACATTGCAGGCCCAGCGCTGACACTGTGAGGGTGCTTGTGTAACATTTTGAAGCACGTAAAGTGTTCTTTTTTTTTCCACTTCCATCCAGGGGGAAAACCTGGAATATTACCCTACTTGGAGCTCCGTAGCCCTGGGTAGAAGGAGTGACTTTGCCCCCTTGGAGCCTAATGTCGAAAACAGCTGCCTGGAGGTTGCAAATGGGCCAGGGACATTGCAGGCCCAGTGCTGACGCTGTGAGGGTGCTTGTGTACCGTTTTGAAGCACGTAAAGTGTTCTTTTTACTCCACTTCCATCCAGGGGGAAAACCTGGAATCTTACCCTACTTGGAGCTCCGCAGCCCTGGGTAGAAGGAGTGACTTTTCCCCCTTGGAGCTGAAACACCCATAATGTGTAAAATAGCTGCCTGGAAGGTTGCAAATGGCCCAGGGACATTGCAGGCCCAGTGCTGACACTGTGATGGTGCTTGTGTACAGTTTTGAAGCACGAAAAATGATCTTTTTTTCCACTTCCATCTAGGGGGAAAACCTGGAATCTTACCCTACTTGGAGCTCCGTAGCCCTGGGTAGAAGGAGTGACTTTTCCCCCTTGGAGCCTAATGTCGAAAACAGCTGCCTGGAGGTTGCAAATGGGCCAGGGACATTGCAGGCCCAGTGCTGACACTGTGAGGGTGCTTGTGTACCGTTTTGAAGCACGTAAAGTGTTCTTTTTTTTCCACTTCCATCCAGGGGGAAAAACTGGAATCTTACCCTACTTGGAGCTCCGTAGCCCTGGGTAGAAGGAGTGACTTTGCCCCCTTGGAGCTGAAACACTCATAATGTGTAAAATAGCTGCCTGGAAGGGTGCAAATGGCCCAGGGACATTGCAGGCCCAGTGATGACACTGTGAGGGTGCTTGTGTACAGTTTAAAAGCACGTAAAGTGTTCTTTTTTTTCCACTTCCATCCAGGGGGAAAAACTGGAATCTTACCCTACTTGGAGCTCCGTAGCCCTGGGTAGAAGGAGTGACTTTGTCCCCTTGGAGCTGAAACACTCATAATGTGTAAAATAGCAGCCTGGAAGGTTTCAAATGGGCCAGGGACATTGCAGGCCCAGTGCTGACACTGTGAGGGTGCTTGTGTACAGTTTTGAAGCACGTAAAGTGTTATTTTTTTTCCACTTCCATCCAGGGGGAAAACCTGGAATCTTACCCTACTTGGAGCTCCGTAGCCCTGGGTAGAAGGAGTGACTTTGCCCCCTTGGAGCCTAATGTCGAAAACAGCTGCCTGGAGGTTGCAAATGGGCCAGGGACATTGCAGGCCCAGTGCTGACACTGTGAGGGTGCTTGTGTACAGTTTTGAAGCACGTAAAGTGTTCTTTTTTCTCCACTTCCATCCAGGGGGAAAACCTGGAATCTTACTCTACTTGGAGCTCCGTAGCCCTGGGTAGAAGGAGTGACTTTGCCCCCTTGGAGCCTAATGTCGAAAACAGCTGCCTGGAGGTTGCAAATGGGCCAGGGACATTGCAGGCCCAGTGCTGACACTGTGAGGGTGCTTGTGTACAGTTTAAAAGCACGTAAAGTGTTCTTTTTTTTCCACTTCCATCCAGGGGGAAAACCTGGAATCTTACCCTACTTGGAGCTCCGTAGCCCTGGGTAGAAGGAGTGACTTTGCCCCCTTGGAGCCTAATGTCGAAAACAGCTGCCTGGAGCTTGCAAATGGGCCAGGGACATTGCAGGCCCAGTGCTTGCACTGTGAGGGTGCTTGTGTGCGGTTTTAAAGCACGTAAAGTGTTCTTTTTTTTCCCACTTCCATCCAGGGGGAAAACCTGGAATCTTACCCTACTTGGAGCTCCGTAGCCCTGGGTAGAAGGAGTGACTTTGCCCCCTTGGAGCTGAAACACCCATAATGTGTAAAATAACAGCCTGGAAGGTTGCAAATGGGCCAGGGACATTGCAGGCTCACTGCTGGCACTGTGAGGGTGCTTGTGTGCGGTTTTAAAGCACGTAAAGTGTTCTTTTTTTCCCCACTTCCATCCAGTGGGAAAACCTGGAATCTTACCCTACTTGGAGCTCCGTAGCCCTGGGTAGAAGGAGTGACTTTGCCCCCTTGAAGCTGAAACACCCATAATGTGTAAAATAGCTCCCTGGAAGGTAGCAAATGGCCCAGGGACATTGCAGGCCCAGTGCTGACACTGTGTGGGTGCTTGTGTACAGTTTTGAAGCACGTAAAGTGTTCTTTTTTCTCCACTTCCATCCAGGGGGAAAACCTGGAATCTTACCCTACTTGGAGCTCCGTAGCCCTGGGTAGAAGGAGTGACTTTGCCCCCTTGGAGCCTAATGTCGAAAACAGCTGCCTGGAGGTTGCAAATGGGCCAGGGACATTGCAGGCCCAGTGCTGACACTGTGAGGGTGCTTGTGTACCGTTTTGAATCATGTAAAGTGTTCTTTTATTTTTCACTTCCATCCCGGGGTTAAACCTGGAATCTTACCCTACTTGGAGCTCCGTAGCCCTGGGTAGAAGGAGTGACTTTGCCCCCTTGGAGCTGAAACACTCATAATGTGTAAAATAGCTGCCTGGAAGGTTACAAATGGGCCCAGGGACACTGCAGGCCCAGTGCTGACACTGTGAGGGTGCTTGTGTACCTCTTTGAAGCACGTAAAGTGTTCTTTTTTTCCCACTTCCATCCAGGGGGAAAACCTGGAATCTTACCCGACTTGGAGCTCCGTAGCCCTGGGTAGAAGGAGTGACTTTACCCCCGTGGAGCTGAAACACTCATAATGTGTAAAACGAGGTTAAAAAAGGGCCAGGGACATTGTAGGCCCAGCGCTGACACTGTGAGGGTGCTTGTGTACCTCTTTGAAGCACGTAAAGTGTTCTTTTTTTTCCACTTCCATCCAGGGGTAAAACCTGGAATCTTACCCTACTTGGAGCTCCGTAGCCCTGGGTAGAAGGAGTGACTTTGCCCCCTTGGAGCTGAAACACCCATAATGTGTAAAATAGCTGCCTGGAAGGTTGCAAATGGCCCAGGGACATTGCAGGCCCAGTGCTGACACTGTGAGGGTGCTTGTGTACAGTTTTGAAGCACGTAAAGTGTTTTTTTTTCTCCACTTCCATCCAGGGGGAAAACCTGGAATCTTACCCTACTTGGAGCTCCGTAGCCCTGGGTAGAAGGAGTGACTTTGCCCCCTTGGAGCCTAATGTCGAAAACAGCTGCCTGGAAGGTTGCAAATGGGCCAGGGACATTGCAGGCCCAGTGCTTGCACTGTGAGGGTGCTTGTGTACAGTTTTGAAGCACGTAAAGTGTTCTTTTTTCTCCACTTCCATCCAGGGGTAAAACCTGGAATCTTACCCTACTTGGAGCTCCGTAGCCCTGGGTAGAAGGAGTGACTTTGCACCCTTGGAGCCTAATGTCGAAAACAGCTGCCTGGAGGTTGCAAATGGGCCAGGGACATTGCAGGCCCAGTGCTGACACTGTGAGGGTGCTTGTGTACAGTTTTGAAGCACGTAAAGTGTTCTTTTTTTTTCCAATTCCATCCCGGGGTTAAACCTGGAATCTTACCCTACTTGGAGCTCCGTAGCCCTGGGTAGAAGGAGTGACTTTGCCCCCTTGGAGCTGAAACACTCATAATGTGTAAAATAGCTGCCTGGAAGGTTGCAAATGGCCCAGGGACATTGCAGGCCCAGTGCTGACACTGTGAGGGTGCTTGTGTACAGTTTTGAAGCACGTAAAGTGTTCTTTTTTCTCCACTTCCATCCAGGGGGAAAACCTGGAATCTTACCCTACTTGGAGCTCCGTAGCCCTGGGTAGAAGGAGTGACTTTGCCCCCTTGGAGCCTAATGTCGAAAACAGCTGCCTGGAGGTTGCAAATGGGCCAGGGACATTGCAGGCCCAGTGCTGACACTGTGAGGGTGCTTGTGTACGGTTTTGAAGCACGTAAAATGTTCTTTTTTTTTTCCCACTTCCATCCAGGGGGAAAACCTTGAATCTTACCCTACTTGGAGCTCCGTAGCCCTGAGTAGAAGGAGTGACTTTGCCCCCTTGGGGCTGAAACACCCATAATGTGTAAAATAGCTGCCTGGAAGGTTGCAAATGGGCCCAGTCACATTGCAGGCCCAGTGCTGACACTGTGAGGGTGCTTGTGTACAGTTTAAAAGCACGTAAAGTGTTCTTTTTTTTCCACTTCCATCCAGGGGTAAAACCTGGAATCTTACCCTACTTGGAGCTCCGTAGCCCTGGGTAGAAGGAGTGACTTTGCACCCTTGGAGCCTAATGTCGAAAACAGCTGCCTGGAGGTTGCAAATGGGCCAGGGACATTGCAGGCCCAGTGCTGACACTGTGAGGGTGCTTGTGTACAGTTTTGAAGCACGTAAAGTGTTCTTTTTTTTTCCACTTCCATCCCGGGGTTAAACCTGGAATCTTACCCTACTTGGAGCTCCGTAGCCCTGGGTAGAAGGAGTGACTTTGCCCCCTTGGAGCTGAAACACTCATAATGTGTAAAATAGCTGCCTGGAAGGTTGCAAATGGCCCAGGGACATTGCAGGCCCAGTGCTGACACTGTGAGGGTGCTTGTGTACAGTTTTGAAGCACGTAAAGTGTTCTTTTTTTCCAACTTCCATCCAGGGGGAAGTCCTGGAATCTTACCCTACTTGGAGCTCCGTAGCCCTGGGTAGAAGGAGTGACTTTGCCCCCTTGGAGCCTAATGTCGAAAACAGCTGCCTGGAGGTTGCAAATGGGCCAGGGACATTGCAGGCCCAGTGCTGGCACTGTGAGGGTGCTTGTGTGCGGTTTTAAAGCACGTAAAGTGTTCTTTTTTTTCCCACTTCCATCCAGGGGGGAAAACCTGGAATCTTACCCTACTTGGAGCTCCGTAGCCCTGGGTAGAAGGAGTGACTTTGCCCCCTTGAAGCTGAAACACCCATAATGTGTAAAATAGCAGCCTGGAAGGTTGCAAATGGGCCAGGGACATTGCAGGCTCACTGCTGGCACTGTGAGGGTGCTTGTGTGCGGTTTTAAAGCACGTAAAGTGTTCTTTTTTTCCCCACTTCCATCCAGGGGGAAAACCTGGAATCTTACCCTACTTGGAGCTCCGTAGCCCTGGGTAGAAGGAGTGACTTTGCCCCCTTGAAGCTGAAACACCCATAATGTGTAAAATAGCTCCCTGGAAGGTAGCAAATGGCCCAGGGACATTGCAGGCCCAGTGCTGACACTGTGTGGGTGCTTGTGTACAGTTTTGAAGCACGTAAAGTGTTCTTTTTTCTCCACTTCCATCCAGGGGGAAAACCTGGAATCTTACCCTACTTGGAGCTCCGTAGCCCTGGGTAGAAGGAGTGACTTTGCCCCCTTGGAGCCTAATGTCGAAAACAGCTGCCTGGAGGTTGCAAATGGGCCAGGGACATTGCAGGCCCAGTGCTGACACTGTGAGGGTGCTTGTGTACCGTTTTGAATCATGTAAAGTGTTCTTTTATTTTTCACTTCCATCCCGGGGTTAAACCTGGAATCTTACCCTACTTGGAGCTCCGTAGCCCTGGGTAGAAGGAGTGACTTTGCCCCCTTGGAGCTGAAACACTCATAATGTGTAAAATAGCTGCCTGGAAGGTTACAAATGGGCCCAGGGACACTGCAGGCCCAGTGCTGACACTGTGAGGGTGCTTGTGTACCTCTTTGAAGCACGTAAAGTGTTCTTTTTTTCCCACTTCCATCCAGGGGGAAAACCTGGAATCTTACGCGACTTGGAGCTCCGTAGCCCTGGGTAGAAGGAGTGACTTTACCCCCGTGGAGCTGAAACACTCATAATGTGTAAAACGAGGTTAAAAAAGGGCCAGGGACATTGTAGGCCCAGCGCTGACACTGTGAGGGTGCTTGTGTACCTCTTTGAAGCACGTAAAGTGTTCTTTTTTTTCCACTTCCATCCAGGGGTAAAACCTGGAATCTTACCCTACTTGGAGCTCCGTAGCCCTGGGTAGAAGGAGTGACTTTGCCCCCTTGGAGCCTAATGTCGAAAACAGCTGCCTGGAGCTTGCAAATGGGCCAGGGACATTGCAGGCCCAGTGCTTGCACTGTGAGGGTGCTTGTGTGCGGTTTTAAAGCACGTAAAGTGTTCTTTTTTTTCCCACTTCCATCCAGGGGGAAAACCTGGAATCTTACCCTACTTGGAGCTCCGTAGCCCTGGGTAGAAGGAGTGACTTTGCCCCCTTGGAGCTGAAACACCCATAATGTGTAAAATAACAGCCTGGAAGGTTGCAAATGGGCCAGGGACATTGCAGGCTCACTGCTGGCACTGTGAGGGTGCTTGTGTACAGTTTAAAAGCACGTAAAGTGTTCTTTTTTGTCCACTTCCATCCAGGGGGAAAACCTGGAATCTTACCCTACTTGGAGCTCCGTAGCCCTGGGTAGAAGGAGTGACTTTGCCCCCTTGGAGCTGAAACACTCATAAGGTGTAAAATAGCAGCCTGGAAGGTTGCAAATGGGCCAGGGACATTGCAGGCCCAGTGCTGACACTGTGAGGGTGCTTGTGTACAGTTTAAAAGCACGTAAAGTGTTCTTTTTTTTCCACTTCCATCCCGGGGTTAAACCTGGAATCTTACCCTACTTGGAGCTCCGTAGCCCTGGGTAGAAGGAGTGACTTTGCCCCCATGGAGTTGAAACACTCATAAGGTGTAAAATAGCAGCCTGGAAGGTTGCAAATGGGCCAGGGACATTGCAGGCCCAGTGCTGACACTGTGAGGGTGCTTGTGTACAGTTTAAAAGCACGTAAAGTGTTCTTTTTTTTCCACTTCCATCCAGGGGGAAAACCTGGAATCTTACCCTACTTGGAGCTCCGTAGCCCTGGGTAGAAGGAGTGACTTTGCCCCCTTGGAGCCTAATGTCGAAAACAGCTGCCTGGAGGTTGCAAATGGGCCAGGGACATTGCAGGCCCAGTGCTGGCACTGTGAGGGTGCTTGTGTACGGTTTTGAAGCACGTAAAATGTTCTTTTTTTTTCCCCACTTCCATCCAGGGGGAAAACCTTGAATCTTACCCTACTTGGAGCTCCGTAGCCCTGGGTAGAAGGAGTGACTTTGCCCCCTTGGAGCTGAAACACTCATAATGTGTAAAATAGCTGCCTGGAAGGTTGCAAATGGGCCAGGGACATTGCAGGCCCAGTTCTGACACTGTGAGGGTGCTTGTGTGCGGTTTTAAAGCACGTAAAGTGTTCTTTTTTTTCCCACTTCCATCCAGGGGGAAAACCTGGAATCTTACCCTACTTGGAGCTCCGTAGCCCTGGGTAGAAGGAGTGACTTTGCCCCCTTGGAGCTGAAACACTCATAATGTGTAAAATAGCTGCCTGGAAGGTTGCAAATGGCCCAGGGACATTGCAGGCCCAGTGCTGACACTGTGAGGGTGCTTGTGTACAGTTTTGAAGCACGTAAAGTGTTCTTTTTTCTCCACTTCCATCCAGGGGGAAAACCTGGAATCTTACCCTACTTGGAGCTCCGTAGCCCTGGGTAGAAGGAGTGACTTTGCCCCCTTGGAGCCTAATGTCGAAAACAGCTGCCTGGAGGTTGCAAATGGGCCAGGGACATTGCAGGCCCAGTGCTGACACTGTGAGGGTGCTTGTGTACAGTTTAAAAGCACGTAAAGTGTTCTTTTTTTTCCACTTCCATCCAGGGGGAAAACCTGGAATCTTACCCTACTTGGAGCTCCGTAGCCCTGGGTAGAAGGAGTGACTTTGCCCCCTTGGAGCCTAATGTCGAAAACAGCTGCCTGGAGGTTGCAAATGGGCCAGGGACATTGCAGGCCCAGTGCTGACACTGTGAGGGTGCTTGTGTACGGTTTTGAAGCACGTAAAGTGTTCTTTTTTTTTCCACTTCCATCCAAGGGGAAAACGTGGAATCTTACCCTACTTGGAGCTCCGTAGCCCTGGGTAGAAGGAGTGACTTTGCCCCCTTGGAGCCTAATGTCGAAAACAGCTGCCTGGAGCTTGCAAATGGGCCAGGGACATTGCAGGCCCAGTGCTGACACTGTGAGGGTGCTTGTGTACAGTTTAAAAGCACGTAAAGTGTTCTTTTTTTTCCACTTCCATCCAGGGGTAAAACCTGGAATCTTACCCTACTTGGAGCTCCGTAGCCCTGGGTAGAAGGAGTGACTTTGCCCCCTTGGAGCTGAAATACCCATAATGTGTAAAATAGCTGCCTGGAAGGTTGCAAATGGGCCAGGGACATTGCAGGCCCAGTGCTGACACTGTGAGGGTGCTTGTGTGCGGTTTTAAAGCACGTAAAGTGTTCTTTTTTTCCCCACTTCCATCCAGGGGGGAAACCTGGAATCTTACCCTACTTGGAGCTCCGTAGCCCTGGGTAGAAGGAGTGACTTTGCCCCCTTGGAGCTGAAACACCCATAATGTGTAAAATAGCTGCCTGGAAGGTTGCAAATGGCCCAGGGACATTGCAGGCCCAGTGCTGACACTGTGAGGGTGCTTGTGTACAGTTTTGAAGCACGTAAAGTGTTTTTTTTTCTCCACTTCCATCCAGGGGGAAAACCTGGAATCTTACCCTACTTGGAGCTCCGTAGCCCTGGGTAGAAGGAGTGACTTTGCCCCCTTGGAGCCTAATGTCGAAAACAGCTGCCTGGAAGGTTGCAAATGGGCCAGGGACATTGCAGGCCCAGTGCTTGCACTGTGAGGGTGCTTGTGTACAGTTTTGAAGCACGTAAAGTGTTCTTTTTTCTCCACTTCCATCCAGGGGTAAAACCTGGAATCTTACCCTACTTGGAGCTCCGTAGCCCTGGGTAGAAGGAGTGACTTTGCACCCTTGGAGCCTAATGTCGAAAACAGCTGCCTGGAGGTTGCAAATGGGCCAGGGACATTGCAGGCCCAGTGCTGACACTGTGAGGGTGCTTGTGTACAGTTTTGAAGCACGTAAAGTGTTCTTTTTTTTTCCACTTCCATCCCGGGGTTAAACCTGGAATCTTACCCTACTTGGAGCTCCGTAGCCCTGGGTAGAAGGAGTGACTTTGCCCCCTTGGAGCTGAAACACTCATAATGTGTAAAATAGCTGCCTGGAAGGTTGCAAATGGCCCAGGGACATTGCAGGCCCAGTGCTGACACTGTGAGGGTGCTTGTGTACAGTTTTGAAGCACGTAAAGTGTTCTTTTTTCTCCACTTCCATCCAGGGGGAAAACCTGGAATCTTACCCTACTTGGAGCTCCGTAGCCCTGGGTAGAAGGAGTGACTTTGCCCCCTTGGAGCCTAATGTCGAAAACAGCTGCCTGGAGGTTGCAAATGGGCCAGGGACATTGCAGGCCCAGTGCTGACACTGTGAGGGTGCTTGTGTACGGTTTTGAAGCACGTAAAATGTTCTTTTTTTTTTCCCACTTCCATCCAGGGGGAAAACCTTGAATCTTACCCTACTTGGAGCTCCGTAGCCCTGAGTAGAAGGAGTGACTTTGCCCCCTTGGGGCTGAAACACCCATAATGTGTAAAATAGCTGCCTGGAAGGTTGCAAATGGGCCCAGTCACATTGCAGGCCCAGTGCTGACACTGTGAGGGTGCTTGTGTACAGTTTAAAAGCACGTAAAGTGTTCTTTTTTTTCCACTTCCATCCAGGGGTAAAACCTGGAATCTTACCCTACTTGGAGCTCCGTAGCCCTGGGTAGAAGGAGTGACTTTGCACCCTTGGAGCCTAATGTCGAAAACAGCTGCCTGGAGGTTGCAAATGGGCCAGGGACATTGCAGGCCCAGTGCTGACACTGTGAGGGTGCTTGTGTACAGTTTTGAAGCACGTAAAGTGTTCTTTTTTTTTCCACTTCCATCCCGGGGTTAAACCTGGAATCTTACCCTACTTGGAGCTCCGTAGCCCTGGGTAGAAGGAGTGACTTTGCCCCCTTGGAGCTGAAACACTCATAATGTGTAAAATAGCTGCCTGGAAGGTTGCAAATGGCCCAGGGACATTGCAGGCCCAGTGCTGACACTGTGAGGGTGCTTGTGTACAGTTTTGAAGCACGTAAAGTGTTCTTTTTTTCCAACTTCCATCCAGGGGGAAGTCCTGGAATCTTACCCTACTTGGAGCTCCGTAGCCCTGGGTAGAAGGAGTGACTTTGCCCCCTTGGAGCCTAATGTCGAAAACAGCTGCCTGGAGGTTGCAAATGGGCCAGGGACATTGCAGGCCCAGTGCTGGCACTGTGAGGGTGCTTGTGTGCGGTTTTAAAGCACGTAAAGTGTTCTTTTTTTTCCCACTTCCATCCAGGGGGGAAAACCTGGAATCTTACCCTACTTGGAGCTCCGTAGCCCTGGGTAGAAGGAGTGACTTTGCCCCCTTGAAGCTGAAACACCCATAATGTGTAAAATAGCAGCCTGGAAGGTTGCAAATGGGCCAGGGACATTGCAGGCTCACTGCTGGCACTGTGAGGGTGCTTGTGTGCGGTTTTAAAGCACGTAAAGTGTTCTTTTTTTCCCCACTTCCATCCAGGGGGAAAACCTGGAATCTTACCCTACTTGGAGCTCCGTAGCCCTGGGTAGAAGGAGTGACTTTGCCCCCTTGAAGCTGAAACACCCATAATGTGTAAAATAGCTCCCTGGAAGGTAGCAAATGGCCCAGGGACATTGCAGGCCCAGTGCTGACACTGTGTGGGTGCTTGTGTACAGTTTTGAAGCACGTAAAGTGTTCTTTTTTCTCCACTTCCATCCAGGGGGAAAACCTGGAATCTTACCCTACTTGGAGCTCCGTAGCCCTGGGTAGAAGGAGTGACTTTGCCCCCTTGGAGCCTAATGTCGAAAACAGCTGCCTGGAGGTTGCAAATGGGCCAGGGACATTGCAGGCCCAGTGCTGACACTGTGAGGGTGCTTGTGTACCGTTTTGAATCATGTAAAGTGTTCTTTTATTTTTCACTTCCATCCCGGGGTTAAACCTGGAATCTTACCCTACTTGGAGCTCCGTAGCCCTGGGTAGAAGGAGTGACTTTGCCCCCTTGGAGCTGAAACACTCATAATGTGTAAAATAGCTGCCTGGAAGGTTACAAATGGGCCCAGGGACACTGCAGGCCCAGTGCTGACACTGTGAGGGTGCTTGTGTACCTCTTTGAAGCACGTAAAGTGTTCTTTTTTTCCCACTTCCATCCAGGGGGAAAACCTGGAATCTTACGCGACTTGGAGCTCCGTAGCCCTGGGTAGAAGGAGTGACTTTACCCCCGTGGAGCTGAAACACTCATAATGTGTAAAACGAGGTTAAAAAAGGGCCAGGGACATTGTAGGCCCAGCGCTGACACTGTGAGGGTGCTTGTGTACCTCTTTGAAGCACGTAAAGTGTTCTTTTTTTTCCACTTCCATCCAGGGGTAAAACCTGGAATCTTACCCTACTTGGAGCTCCGTAGCCCTGGGTAGAAGGAGTGACTTTGCCCCCTTGGAGCCTAATGTCGAAAACAGCTGCCTGGAGCTTGCAAATGGGCCAGGGACATTGCAGGCCCAGTGCTTGCACTGTGAGGGTGCTTGTGTGCGGTTTTAAAGCACGTAAAGTGTTCTTTTTTTTCCCACTTCCATCCAGGGGGAAAACCTGGAATCTTACCCTACTTGGAGCTCCGTAGCCCTGGGTAGAAGGAGTGACTTTGCCCCCTTGGAGCTGAAACACCCATAATGTGTAAAATAACAGCCTGGAAGGTTGCAAATGGGCCAGGGACATTGCAGGCTCACTGCTGGCACTGTGAGGGTGCTTGTGTACAGTTTAAAAGCACGTAAAGTGTTCTTTTTTGTCCACTTCCATCCAGGGGGAAAACCTGGAATCTTACCCTACTTGGAGCTCCGTAGCCCTGGGTAGAAGGAGTGACTTTGCCCCCTTGGAGCTGAAACACTCATAAGGTGTAAAATAGCAGCCTGGAAGGTTGCAAATGGGCCAGGGACATTGCAGGCCCAGTGCTGACACTGTGAGGGTGCTTGTGTACAGTTTAAAAGCACGTAAAGTGTTCTTTTTTTTCCACTTCCATCCCGGGGTTAAACCTGGAATCTTACCCTACTTGGAGCTCCGTAGCCCTGGGTAGAAGGAGTGACTTTGCCCCCATGGAGTTGAAACACTCATAAGGTGTAAAATAGCAGCCTGGAAGGTTGCAAATGGGCCAGGGACATTGCAGGCCCAGTGCTGACACTGTGAGGGTGCTTGTGTACAGTTTAAAAGCACGTAAAGTGTTCTTTTTTTTCCACTTCCATCCAGGGGGAAAACCTGGAATCTTACCCTACTTGGAGCTCCGTAGCCCTGGGTAGAAGGAGTGACTTTGCCCCCTTGGAGCCTAATGTCGAAAACAGCTGCCTGGAGGTTGCAAATGGGCCAGGGACATTGCAGGCCCAGTGCTGGCACTGTGAGGGTGCTTGTGTACGGTTTTGAAGCACGTAAAATGTTCTTTTTTTTTCCCCACTTCCATCCAGGGGGAAAACCTTGAATCTTACCCTACTTGGAGCTCCGTAGCCCTGGGTAGAAGGAGTGACTTTGCCCCCTTGGAGCTGAAACACTCATAATGTGTAAAATAGCTGCCTGGAAGGTTGCAAATGGGCCAGGGACATTGCAGGCCCAGTTCTGACACTGTGAGGGTGCTTGTGTGCGGTTTTAAAGCACGTAAAGTGTTCTTTTTTTTCCCACTTCCATCCAGGGGGAAAACCTGGAATCTTACCCTACTTGGAGCTCCGTAGCCCTGGGTAGAAGGAGTGACTTTGCCCCCTTGGAGCTGAAACACTCATAATGTGTAAAATAGCTGCCTGGAAGGTTGCAAATGGCCCAGGGACATTGCAGGCCCAGTGCTGACACTGTGAGGGTGCTTGTGTACAGTTTTGAAGCACGTAAAGTGTTCTTTTTTCTCCACTTCCATCCAGGGGGAAAACCTGGAATCTTACCCTACTTGGAGCTCCGTAGCCCTGGGTAGAAGGAGTGACTTTGCCCCCTTGGAGCCTAATGTCGAAAACAGCTGCCTGGAGGTTGCAAATGGGCCAGGGACATTGCAGGCCCAGTGCTGACACTGTGAGGGTGCTTGTGTACAGTTTAAAAGCACGTAAAGTGTTCTTTTTTTTCCACTTCCATCCAGGGGGAAAACCTGGAATCTTACCCTACTTGGAGCTCCGTAGCCCTGGGTAGAAGGAGTGACTTTGCCCCCTTGGAGCCTAATGTCGAAAACAGCTGCCTGGAGGTTGCAAATGGGCCAGGGACATTGCAGGCCCAGTGCTGACACTGTGAGGGTGCTTGTGTACGGTTTTGAAGCACGTAAAGTGTTCTTTTTTTTTCCACTTCCATCCAAGGGGAAAACGTGGAATCTTACCCTACTTGGAGCTCCGTAGCCCTGGGTAGAAGGAGTGACTTTGCCCCCTTGGAGCCTAATGTCGAAAACAGCTGCCTGGAGCTTGCAAATGGGCCAGGGACATTGCAGGCCCAGTGCTGACACTGTGAGGGTGCTTGTGTACAGTTTAAAAGCACGTAAAGTGTTCTTTTTTTTCCACTTCCATCCAGGGGTAAAACCTGGAATCTTACCCTACTTGGAGCTCCGTAGCCCTGGGTAGAAGGAGTGACTTTGCCCCCTTGGAGCTGAAATACCCATAATGTGTAAAATAGCTGCCTGGAAGGTTGCAAATGGGCCAGGGACATTGCAGGCCCAGTGCTGACACTGTGAGGGTGCTTGTGTGCGGTTTTAAAGCACGTAAAGTGTTCTTTTTTTCCCCACTTCCATCCAGGGGGGAAACCTGGAATCTTACCCTACTTGGAGCTCCGTAGCCCTGGGTAGAAGGAGTGACTTTGCCCCCTTGGAGCTGAAACACCCATAATGTGTAAAATAGCTGCCTGGAAGGTTGCAAATGGCCCAGGGACATTGCAGGCCCAGTGCTGACACTGTGAGGGTGCTTGTGTACAGTTTTGAAGCACGTAAAGTGTTTTTTTTTCTCCACTTCCATCCAGGGGGAAAACCTGGAATCTTACCCTACTTGGAGCTCCGTAGCCCTGGGTAGAAGGAGTGACTTTGCCCCCTTGGAGCCTAATGTCGAAAACAGCTGCCTGGAAGGTTGCAAATGGGCCAGGGACATTGCAGGCCCAGTGCTTGCACTGTGAGGGTGCTTGTGTACAGTTTTGAAGCACGTAAAGTGTTCTTTTTTCTCCACTTCCATCCAGGGGTAAAACCTGGAATCTTACCCTACTTGGAGCTCCGTAGCCCTGGGTAGAAGGAGTGACTTTGCACCCTTGGAGCCTAATGTCGAAAACAGCTGCCTGGAGGTTGCAAATGGGCCAGGGACATTGCAGGCCCAGTGCTGACACTGTGAGGGTGCTTGTGTACAGTTTTGAAGCACGTAAAGTGTTCTTTTTTTTTCCACTTCCATCCCGGGGTTAAACCTGGAATCTTACCCTACTTGGAGCTCCGTAGCCCTGGGTAGAAGGAGTGACTTTGCCCCCTTGGAGCTGAAACACTCATAATGTGTAAAATAGCTGCCTGGAAGGTTGCAAATGGCCCAGGGACATTGCAGGCCCAGTGCTGACACTGTGAGGGTGCTTGTGTACAGTTTTGAAGCACGTAAAGTGTTCTTTTTTCTCCACTTCCATCCAGGGGGAAAACCTGGAATCTTACCCTACTTGGAGCTCCGTAGCCCTGGGTAGAAGGAGTGACTTTGCCCCCTTGGAGCCTAATGTCGAAAACAGCTGCCTGGAGGTTGCAAATGGGCCAGGGACATTGCAGGCCCAGTGCTGACACTGTGAGGGTGCTTGTGTACGGTTTTGAAGCACGTAAAATGTTCTTTTTTTTTTCCCACTTCCATCCAGGGGGAAAACCTTGAATCTTACCCTACTTGGAGCTCCGTAGCCCTGAGTAGAAGGAGTGACTTTGCCCCCTTGGGGCTGAAACACCCATAATGTGTAAAATAGCTGCCTGGAAGGTTGCAAATGGGCCCAGTCACATTGCAGGCCCAGTGCTGACACTGTGAGGGTGCTTGTGTACAGTTTAAAAGCACGTAAAGTGTTCTTTTTTTTCCACTTCCATCCAGGGGTAAAACCTGGAATCTTACCCTACTTGGAGCTCCGTAGCCCTGGGTAGAAGGAGTGACTTTGCACCCTTGGAGCCTAATGTCGAAAACAGCTGCCTGGAGGTTGCAAATGGGCCAGGGACATTGCAGGCCCAGTGCTGACACTGTGAGGGTGCTTGTGTACAGTTTTGAAGCACGTAAAGTGTTCTTTTTTTTTCCACTTCCATCCCGGGGTTAAACCTGGAATCTTACCCTACTTGGAGCTCCGTAGCCCTGGGTAGAAGGAGTGACTTTGCCCCCTTGGAGCTGAAACACTCATAATGTGTAAAATAGCTGCCTGGAAGGTTGCAAATGGCCCAGGGACATTGCAGGCCCAGTGCTGACACTGTGAGGGTGCTTGTGTACAGTTTTGAAGCACGTAAAGTGTTCTTTTTTTCCAACTTCCATCCAGGGGGAAGTCCTGGAATCTTACCCTACTTGGAGCTCCGTAGCCCTGGGTAGAAGGAGTGACTTTGCCCCCTTGGAGCCTAATGTCGAAAACAGCTGCCTGGAGGTTGCAAATGGGCCAGGGACATTGCAGGCCCAGTGCTGGCACTGTGAGGGTGCTTGTGTGCGGTTTTAAAGCACGTAAAGTGTTCTTTTTTTTCCCACTTCCATCCAGGGGGGAAAACCTGGAATCTTACCCTACTTGGAGCTCCGTAGCCCTGGGTAGAAGGAGTGACTTTGCCCCCTTGAAGCTGAAACACCCATAATGTGTAAAATAGCAGCCTGGAAGGTTGCAAATGGGCCAGGGACATTGCAGGCTCACTGCTGGCACTGTGAGGGTGCTTGTGTGCGGTTTTAAAGCACGTAAAGTGTTCTTTTTTTCCCCACTTCCATCCAGGGGGAAAACCTGGAATCTTACCCTACTTGGAGCTCCGTAGCCCTGGGTAGAAGGAGTGACTTTGCCCCCTTGAAGCTGAAACACCCATAATGTGTAAAATAGCTCCCTGGAAGGTAGCAAATGGCCCAGGGACATTGCAGGCCCAGTGCTGACACTGTGTGGGTGCTTGTGTACAGTTTTGAAGCACGTAAAGTGTTCTTTTTTCTCCACTTCCATCCAGGGGGAAAACCTGGAATCTTACCCTACTTGGAGCTCCGTAGCCCTGGGTAGAAGGAGTGACTTTGCCCCCTTGGAGCTGAAACACCCATAATGTGTAAAATAGCTGCCTGGAAGGTAGCAAATGGCCCAGGGACATTGCAGGCCCAGTGCTGACACTGTGAGGGTGCTTGTGTACAGTTTTGAAGCACGTAAAGTGTTCTTTTTTCTCCACTTCCATCCAGGGGGAAAACCTGGAATCTTACCCTACTTGGAGCTCCGTAGCCCTGGGTAGAAGGAGTGACTTTGCCCCCTTGGAGCTGAAACACTCATAATGTGTAAAATAGCAGCCTGGAAGGTCGCAAATGGGACAGGGACATTGCAGGCTCAGTGCTGGCACTGTGAAGGTACTTGTGTGCGGTTTTAAAGCACGTAAAGTGTTCTTTTTTTTCCCACTTCCATCCAGGGGGAAAACCTGGAATCTTACCCTACGTGGAGCTCCGTAGCCCTGGGTAGAAGGAGTGACTTTGCCCCCTTGGAGCCTAATGTCGAAAACAGCTGCCTGGAGGTTGCAAATGGGCCAGGGACATTGCAGGCCCAGTGCTGACACTGTGAGGGTGCTTGTGTACCTCTTTGAAGCACGTAAAGTGTTCTTTTTTTTCCACTTCCATCCAGGGGGAAAACCTGGAATCTTACCCCACTTGGAGCTCCGTAGCCCTGGGTAGAAGGAGTGACTTTTCCCCCTTGGAGCCTAATGTCGAAAACAGCTGCCTGGAGCTTGCAAATGGGCCAGGGACATTGCAGGCCCAGTGCTGACACTTTGAGGGTGCCTGTGTACCGTTTTGAACCACGAAAAATGATCTTTTTCTCCACTTCCATCCAGGGGGAAAACCTGGAATCTTACCCTACTTGGAGCTCCGTAGCCCTGGGTAGAAGGAGTGACTTTGCCCCCTTGGAGCTGAAACACTCATAATGTGTAAAATAGCAGCCTGGAAGGTTGCAAATGGGCCAGGGACATTGCAGGCTCAGTGCTGGCACTGTGAGGGTGCTTGTGTGCGGTTTTAAAGCACGTAAAGTGTTCTTTTTTTTCCCACTTCCATCCAGGGGGGAAAACCTGGAATCTTACCCTACTTGGAGCTCCGTAGCCCTGGGTAGAAGGAGTGACTTTGCCCCCTTGGAGCCTTATGTCGAAAACAGCTGCCTGGAGGTTGCAAATGGGCCAGGGACATTGCAGGCCCAGTGCTGACGCTGTGAGGGTGCTTGTGTACCGTTTTGAAGCACGTAAAGTGTTCTTTTTTTCCCACTTCCATCCAGGGGGGAAACCTGGAATCTTACCCTACTTGGAGCTCCGTAGCCCTGGGTAGAAGGAGTGACTTTGCCCCCTTGGAGCTGAAACACCCATAATGTGTAAAATAGCTGCCTGGAAGGTTGTAAATGGCCCAGGGACATTGCAGGCCCAGTGCTGACACTGTGAGGGTGCTTGTGTACAGTTTTGAAGCACGTAAAGTGTTCTTTTTTTCTCCACTTCCATCCAGGGGGAAAACCTGGAATCTTACCCTACTTGGAGCTCCGTAGCCCTGGGTAGAAGGAGTGACTTTGCCCCCTTGGTAGGAGCTGAAACACCCATAATGTGTAAAATAGCTGCCTGGAAGGTTGCAAATGGCCCAGGGACATTGCAGGCCCAGTGCTGACACTGTGAGGGTGCTTGTGTACAGTTTTGAAGCACGTAAAGTGTTCTTTTTTCTCCACTTCCATCCAGGGGGAAAACCTGGAATCTTACTCTACTTGGAGCTCCGTAGCCCTGGGTAGAAGGAGTGACTTTGCCCCCTTGGAGCCTAATGTCGAAAACAGCTGCCTGGAGGTTGCAAATGGGCCAGGGACATTGCAGGCCCAGTGCTGACACTGTGAGGGTGCTTGTGTACAGTTTAAAAGCACGTAAAGTGTTCTTTTTTTTCCACTTCCATCCAGGGGGAAAACCTGGAATCTTACCCTACTTGGAGCTCCGTAGCCCTGGGTAGAAGGAGTGACTTTGCCCCCTTGGAGCCTAATGTCGAAAACAGCTGCCTGGAGCTTGCAAATGGGCCAGGGACATTGCAGGCCCAGTGCTTGCACTGTGAGGGTGCTTGTGTGCGGTTTTAAAGCACGTAAAGTGTTCTTTTTTTTCCCACTTCCATCCAGGGGGAAAACCTGGAATCTTACCCTACTTGGAGCTCCGTAGCCCTGGGTAGAAGGAGTGACTTTGCCCCCTTGGAGCTGAAACACCCATAATGTGTAAAATAACAGCCTGGAAGGTTGCAAATGGGCCAGGGACATTGCAGGCTCACTGCTGGCACTGTGAGGGTGCTTGTGTACAGTTTAAAAGCACGTAAAGTGTTCTTTTTTGTCCACTTCCATCCAGGGGGAAAACCTGGAATCTTACCCTACTTGGAGCTCCGTAGCCCTGGGTAGAAGGAGTGACTTTGCCCCCTTGGAGCTGAAACACTCATAAGGTGTAAAATAGCAGCCTGGAAGGTTGCAAATGGGCCAGGGACATTGCAGGCCCAGTGCTGACACTGTGAGGGTGCTTGTGTACAGTTTAAAAGCACGTAAAGTGTTCTTTTTTTTCCACTTCCATCCCGGGGTTAAACCTGGAATCTTACCCTACTTGGAGCTCCGTAGCCCTGGGTAGAAGGAGTGACTTTGCCCCCATGGAGTTGAAACACTCATAAGGTGTAAAATAGCAGCCTGGAAGGTTGCAAATGGGCCAGGGACATTGCAGGCCCAGTGCTGACACTGTGAGGGTGCTTGTGTACAGTTTAAAAGCACGTAAAGTGTTCTTTTTTTTCCACTTCCATCCAGGGGGAAAACCTGGAATCTTACCCTACTTGGAGCTCCGTAGCCCTGGGTAGAAGGAGTGACTTTGCCCCCTTGGAGCCTAATGTCGAAAACAGCTGCCTGGAGGTTGCAAATGGGCCAGGGACATTGCAGGCCCAGTGCTGGCACTGTGAGGGTGCTTGTGTACGGTTTTGAAGCACGTAAAATGTTCTTTTTTTTTCCCCACTTCCATCCAGGGGGAAAACCTTGAATCTTACCCTACTTGGAGCTCCGTAGCCCTGGGTAGAAGGAGTGACTTTGCCCCCTTGGAGCTGAAACACTCATAATGTGTAAAATAGCTGCCTGGAAGGTTGCAAATGGGCCAGGGACATTGCAGGCCCAGTTCTGACACTGTGAGGGTGCTTGTGTGCGGTTTTAAAGCACGTAAAGTGTTCTTTTTTTTCCCACTTCCATCCAGGGGGAAAACCTGGAATCTTACCCTACTTGGAGCTCCGTAGCCCTGGGTAGAAGGAGTGACTTTGCCCCCTTGGAGCTGAAACACTCATAATGTGTAAAATAGCTGCCTGGAAGGTTGCAAATGGCCCAGGGACATTGCAGGCCCAGTGCTGACACTGTGAGGGTGCTTGTGTACAGTTTTGAAGCACGTAAAGTGTTCTTTTTTCTCCACTTCCATCCAGGGGGAAAACCTGGAATCTTACCCTACTTGGAGCTCCGTAGCCCTGGGTAGAAGGAGTGACTTTGCCCCCTTGGAGCCTAATGTCGAAAACAGCTGCCTGGAGGTTGCAAATGGGCCAGGGACATTGCAGGCCCAGTGCTGACACTGTGAGGGTGCTTGTGTACAGTTTAAAAGCACGTAAAGTGTTCTTTTTTTTCCACTTCCATCCAGGGGGAAAACCTGGAATCTTACCCTACTTGGAGCTCCGTAGCCCTGGGTAGAAGGAGTGACTTTGCCCCCTTGGAGCCTAATGTCGAAAACAGCTGCCTGGAGGTTGCAAATGGGCCAGGGACATTGCAGGCCCAGTGCTGACACTGTGAGGGTGCTTGTGTACGGTTTTGAAGCACGTAAAGTGTTCTTTTTTTTTCCACTTCCATCCAAGGGGAAAACGTGGAATCTTACCCTACTTGGAGCTCCGTAGCCCTGGGTAGAAGGAGTGACTTTGCCCCCTTGGAGCCTAATGTCGAAAACAGCTGCCTGGAGCTTGCAAATGGGCCAGGGACATTGCAGGCCCAGTGCTGACACTGTGAGGGTGCTTGTGTACAGTTTAAAAGCACGTAAAGTGTTCTTTTTTTTCCACTTCCATCCAGGGGTAAAACCTGGAATCTTACCCTACTTGGAGCTCCGTAGCCCTGGGTAGAAGGAGTGACTTTGCCCCCTTGGAGCTGAAATACCCATAATGTGTAAAATAGCTGCCTGGAAGGTTGCAAATGGGCCAGGGACATTGCAGGCCCAGTGCTGACACTGTGAGGGTGCTTGTGTGCGGTTTTAAAGCACGTAAAGTGTTCTTTTTTTCCCCACTTCCATCCAGGGGGGAAACCTGGAATCTTACCCTACTTGGAGCTCCGTAGCCCTGTGTAGAAGGAGTGACTTTGCCCCCTTGGAGCTGAAACACCCATAATGTGTAAAATAGCTGCCTGGAAGGTTGCAAATGGCCCAGGGACATTGCAGGCCCAGTGCTGACACTGTGAGGGTGCTTGTGTACAGTTTTGAAGCACGTAAAGTGTTTTTTTTTCTCCACTTCCATCCAGGGGGAAAACCTGGAATCTTACCCTACTTGGAGCTCCGTAGCCCTGGGTAGAAGGAGTGACTTTGCCCCCTTGGAGCCTAATGTCGAAAACAGCTGCCTGGAAGGTTGCAAATGGGCCAGGGACATTGCAGGCCCAGTGCTTGCACTGTGAGGGTGCTTGTGTACAGTTTTGAAGCACGTAAAGTGTTCTTTTTTCTCCACTTCCATCCAGGGGTAAAACCTGGAATCTTACCCTACTTGGAGCTCCGTAGCCCTGGGTAGAAGGAGTGACTTTGCACCCTTGGAGCCTAATGTCGAAAACAGCTGCCTGGAGGTTGCAAATGGGCCAGGGACATTGCAGGCCCAGTGCTGACACTGTGAGGGTGCTTGTGTACAGTTTTGAAGCACGTAAAGTGTTCTTTTTTTTTCCACTTCCATCCCGGGGTTAAACCTGGAATCTTACCCTACTTGGAGCTCCGTAGCCCTGGGTAGAAGGAGTGACTTTGCCCCCTTGGAGCTGAAACACTCATAATGTGTAAAATAGCTGCCTGGAAGGTTGCAAATGGCCCAGGGACATTGCAGGCCCAGTGCTGACACTGTGAGGGTGCTTGTGTACAGTTTTGAAGCACGTAAAGTGTTCTTTTTTCTCCACTTCCATCCAGGGGGAAAACCTGGAATCTTACCCTACTTGGAGCTCCGTAGCCCTGGGTAGAAGGAGTGACTTTGCCCCCTTGGAGCCTAATGTCGAAAACAGCTGCCTGGAGGTTGCAAATGGGCCAGGGACATTGCAGGCCCAGTGCTGACACTGTGAGGGTGCTTGTGTACGGTTTTGAAGCACGTAAAATGTTCTTTTTTTTTTCCCACTTCCATCCAGGGGGAAAACCTTGAATCTTACCCTACTTGGAGCTCCGTAGCCCTGAGTAGAAGGAGTGACTTTGCCCCCTTGGGGCTGAAACACCCATAATGTGTAAAATAGCTGCCTGGAAGGTTGCAAATGGGCCCAGTCACATTGCAGGCCCAGTGCTGACACTGTGAGGGTGCTTGTGTACAGTTTAAAAGCACGTAAAGTGTTCTTTTTTTTCCACTTCCATCCAGGGGTAAAACCTGGAATCTTACCCTACTTGGAGCTCCGTAGCCCTGGGTAGAAGGAGTGACTTTGCACCCTTGGAGCCTAATGTCGAAAACAGCTGCCTGGAGGTTGCAAATGGGCCAGGGACATTGCAGGCCCAGTGCTGACACTGTGAGGGTGCTTGTGTACAGTTTTGAAGCACGTAAAGTGTTCTTTTTTTTTCCACTTCCATCCCGGGGTTAAACCTGGAATCTTACCCTACTTGGAGCTCCGTAGCCCTGGGTAGAAGGAGTGACTTTGCCCCCTTGGAGCTGAAACACTCATAATGTGTAAAATAGCTGCCTGGAAGGTTGCAAATGGCCCAGGGACATTGCAGGCCCAGTGCTGACACTGTGAGGGTGCTTGTGTACAGTTTTGAAGCACGTAAAGTGTTCTTTTTTTCCAACTTCCATCCAGGGGGAAGTCCTGGAATCTTACCCTACTTGGAGCTCCGTAGCCCTGGGTAGAAGGAGTGACTTTGCCCCCTTGGAGCCTAATGTCGAAAACAGCTGCCTGGAGGTTGCAAATGGGCCAGGGACATTGCAGGCCCAGTGCTGGCACTGTGAGGGTGCTTGTGTGCGGTTTTAAAGCACGTAAAGTGTTCTTTTTTTTCCCACTTCCATCCAGGGGGGAAAACCTGGAATCTTACCCTACTTGGAGCTCCGTAGCCCTGGGTAGAAGGAGTGACTTTGCCCCCTTGAAGCTGAAACACCCATAATGTGTAAAATAGCAGCCTGGAAGGTTGCAAATGGGCCAGGGACATTGCAGGCTCACTGCTGGCACTGTGAGGGTGCTTGTGTGCGGTTTTAAAGCACGTAAAGTGTTCTTTTTTTCCCCACTTCCATCCAGGGGGAAAACCTGGAATCTTACCCTACTTGGAGCTCCGTAGCCCTGGGTAGAAGGAGTGACTTTGCCCCCTTGAAGCTGAAACACCCATAATGTGTAAAATAGCTCCCTGGAAGGTAGCAAATGGCCCAGGGACATTGCAGGCCCAGTGCTGACACTGTGTGGGTGCTTGTGTACAGTTTTGAAGCACGTAAAGTGTTCTTTTTTCTCCACTTCCATCCAGGGGGAAAACCTGGAATCTTACCCTACTTGGAGCTCCGTAGCCCTGGGTAGAAGGAGTGACTTTGCCCCCTTGGAGCCTAATGTCGAAAACAGCTGCCTGGAGGTTGCAAATGGGCCAGGGACATTGCAGGCCCAGTGCTGACACTGTGAGGGTGCTTGTGTACCGTTTTGAATCATGTAAAGTGTTCTTTTATTTTTCACTTCCATCCCGGGGTTAAACCTGGAATCTTACCCTACTTGGAGCTCCGTAGCCCTGGGTAGAAGGAGTGACTTTGCCCCCTTGGAGCTGAAACACTCATAATGTGTAAAATAGCTGCCTGGAAGGTTACAAATGGGCCCAGGGACACTGCAGGCCCAGTGCTGACACTGTGAGGGTGCTTGTGTACCTCTTTGAAGCACGTAAAGTGTTCTTTTTTTCCCACTTCCATCCAGGGGGAAAACCTGGAATCTTACCCGACTTGGAGCTCCGTAGCCCTGTGTAGAAGGAGTGACTTTACCCCCGTGGAGCTGAAACACTCATAATGTGTAAAACGAGGTTAAAAAAGGGCCAGGGACATTGTAGGCCCAGCGCTGACACTGTGAGGGTGCTTGTGTACCTCTTTGAAGCACGTAAAGTGTTCTTTTTTTTCCACTTCCATCCAGGGGTAAAACCTGGAATCTTACCCTACTTGGAGCTCCGTAGCCCTGGGTAGAAGGAGTGACTTTGCCCCCTTGGAGCCTAATGTCGAAAACAGCTGCCTGGAGCTTGCAAATGGGCCAGGGACATTGCAGGCCCAGTGCTTGCACTGTGAGGGTGCTTGTGTGCGGTTTTAAAGCACGTAAAGTGTTCTTTTTTTTCCCACTTCCATCCAGGGGGAAAACCTGGAATCTTACCCTACTTGGAGCTCCGTAGCCCTGGGTAGAAGGAGTGACTTTGCCCCCTTGGAGCTGAAACACCCATAATGTGTAAAATAACAGCCTGGAAGGTTGCAAATGGGCCAGGGACATTGCAGGCTCACTGCTGGCACTGTGAGGGTGCTTGTGTACAGTTTAAAAGCACGTAAAGTGTTCTTTTTTGTCCACTTCCATCCAGGGGGAAAACCTGGAATCTTACCCTACTTGGAGCTCCGTAGCCCTGGGTAGAAGGAGTGACTTTGCCCCCTTGGAGCTGAAACACTCATAAGGTGTAAAATAGCAGCCTGGAAGGTTGCAAATGGGCCAGGGACATTGCAAGCCCAGTGCTGACACTGTGAGGGTGCTTGTGTACAGTTTAAAAGCACGTAAAGTGTTCTTTTTTTTCCACTTCCATCCAGGGGGAAAACCTGGAATCTTACCCTACTTGGAGCTCCGTAGCCCTGGGTAGAAGGAGTGACTTTGCCCCCATGGAGTTGAAACACTCATAAGGTGTAAAATAGCAGCCTGGAAGGTTGCAAATGGGCCAGGGACATTGCAGGCCCAGTGCTGACACTGTGAGGGTGCTTGTGTACAGTTTTGAAGCACGTAAAGTGTTCTTTTTTTTCCACTTCCATCCAGGGGGAAAACCTGGAATCTTACCCTACTTGGAGCTCCGTATCCCTGTGTAGAAGGAGTGACTTTGCCCCCTTGGAGCTGAAACACTCATAATGTGTAAAATAGCTGCCTGGAAGGTTACAAATGGGCCCAGGGACACTGCAGGCCCAGTGCTGACACTGTGAGGGTGCTTGTGTACCTCTTTGAAGCACGTAAAGTGTTCTTTTTTTCCCACTTCCATCCAGGGGGAAAACCTGGAATCTTACCCTGCTTGGAGCTCCGTAGCCCTGGGTAGAAGGAGTGACTTTGCCCCCTTGGAGCTGAAACACCCATAATGTGTAAAATAGCAGCCTGGAAGGTTGCAAAAGGGCCAGGGACATTGCAGGC
The DNA here is from genome assembly GCF_031143425.1 of Pleurodeles waltl. Taxonomy (NCBI): domain Eukaryota; kingdom Metazoa; phylum Chordata; class Amphibia; order Caudata; family Salamandridae; genus Pleurodeles; species Pleurodeles waltl. The sequence continues at coordinate 30,381 of NW_027150297.1, forward strand.
CCAGTGCTGGCACTGTGAGGGTGCTTGTGTGCGGTTTTAAAGCACGTAAAGTGTTCTTTTTTATCCCACTTCCATCCAGGGGGAAAACCTGGAATCTTACCCTACTTGGAGCTCCGTAGCCCTGGGTAGAAGGAGTGACTTTGCCCCCTTGGAGCTGAAACACCCATAATGTGTAAAATAGCTGCCTGGAAGGTTGCAAATGGCCCAGGGACATTGCAGGCCCAGCGCTGACACTGTGAGGGTGCTTGTGTAACATTTTGAAGCACGTAAAGTGTTCTTTTTTTTTCCACTTCCATCCAGGGGGAAAACCTGGAATATTACCCTACTTGGAGCTCCGTAGCCCTGGGTAGAAGGAGTGACTTTGCCCCCTTGGAGCCTAATGTCGAAAACAGCTGCCTGGAGGTTGCAAATGGGCCAGGGACATTGCAGGCCCAGTGCTGACGCTGTGAGGGTGCTTGTGTACCGTTTTGAAGCACGTAAAGTGTTCTTTTTACTCCACTTCCATCCAGGGGGAAAACCTGGAATCTTACCCTACTTGGAGCTCCGCAGCCCTGGGTAGAAGGAGTGACTTTTCCCCCTTGGAGCTGAAACACCCATAATGTGTAAAATAGCTGCCTGGAAGGTTGCAAATGGGCCAGGGACATTGCAGGCCCAGTGCTGGCACTGTGAGGGTGCTTGTGTGCTGTTTTAAAGCACGTAAAGTGTTCTTTTTTTTCCCCACTTCCATCCAGGGGGAAAACCTGGAATCTTACCCGACTTGGAGCTCCGAAGCCCTGGGTAGAAGGAGTGACTTTGCCCCCTTGGAGCTGAAACACTCATAATGTGTAAAATAGCAGCCTGGAAGGTTGCAAATGGGCCAGGGACATTGCAGGCTCACTGCTGGCACTGTGAGGGTGCTTGTGTACAGTTTAAAAGCACGTAAAGTGTTCTTTTTTCTCCACTTCCATCCAGGGGGAAAACCTGGAATCTTACCCTACTTGGAGCTCCGTAGCCCTGGGTAGAAGGAGTGACTTTGCCCCCTTGGAGCTGAAACACCCATAATGTGTAAAATAGCTGCCTGGAAGGTTGCAAATGGCCCAGGGACATTGCAGGCCCAGCGCTGACACTGTGAGGGTGCTTGTGTAACATTTTGAAGCACGTAAAGTGTTCTTTTTTTTTCCACTTCCATCCAGGGGGAAAACCTGGAATATTACCCTACTTGGAGCTCCGTAGCCCTGGGTAGAAGGAGTGACTTTGCCCCCTTGGAGCCTAATGTCGAAAACAGCTGCCTGGAGGTTGCAAATGGGCCAGGGACATTGCAGGCCCAGTGCTGACGCTGTGAGGGTGCTTGTGTACCGTTTTGAAGCACGTAAAGTGTTCTTTTTACTCCACTTCCATCCAGGGGGAAAACCTGGAATCTTACCCTACTTGGAGCTCCGCAGCCCTGGGTAGAAGGAGTGACTTTTCCCCCTTGGAGCTGAAACACCCATAATGTGTAAAATAGCTGCCTGGAAGGTTGCAAATGGCCCAGGGACATTGCAGGCCCAGTGCTGACACTGTGATGGTGCTTGTGTACAGTTTTGAAGCACGAAAAATGATCTTTTTTTCCACTTCCATCTAGGGGGAAAACCTGGAATCTTACCCTACTTGGAGCTCCGTAGCCCTGGGTAGAAGGAGTGACTTTTCCCCCTTGGAGCCTAATGTCGAAAACAGCTGCCTGGAGGTTGCAAATGGGCCAGGGACATTGCAGGCCCAGTGCTGACACTGTGAGGGTGCTTGTGTACCGTTTTGAAGCACGTAAAGTGTTCTTTTTTTTCCACTTCCATCCAGGGGGAAAAACTGGAATCTTACCCTACTTGGAGCTCCGTAGCCCTGGGTAGAAGGAGTGACTTTGCCCCCTTGGAGCTGAAACACTCATAATGTGTAAAATAGCTGCCTGGAAGGGTGCAAATGGCCCAGGGACATTGCAGGCCCAGTGATGACACTGTGAGGGTGCTTGTGTACAGTTTAAAAGCACGTAAAGTGTTCTTTTTTTTCCACTTCCATCCAGGGGGAAAAACTGGAATCTTACCCTACTTGGAGCTCCGTAGCCCTGGGTAGAAGGAGTGACTTTGTCCCCTTGGAGCTGAAACACTCATAATGTGTAAAATAGCAGCCTGGAAGGTTACAAATGGGCCAGGGACATTGCAGGCCCAGTGCTGACACTGTGAGGGTGCTTGTGTACAGTTTTGAAGCACGTAAAGTGTTATTTTTTTTCCACTTCCATCCAGGGGGAAAACCTGGAATCTTACCCTACTTGGAGCTCCGTAGCCCTGGGTAGAAGGAGTGACTTTGCCCCCTTGGAGCCTAATGTCGAAAACAGCTGCCTGGAGGTTGCAAATGGGCCAGGGACATTGCAGGCCCAGTGCTGACACTGTGAGGGTGCTTGTGTACAGTTTTGAAGCACGTAAAGTGTTCTTTTTTCTCCACTTCCATCCAGGGGGAAAACCTGGAATCTTACTCTACTTGGAGCTCCGTAGCCCTGGGTAGAAGGAGTGACTTTGCCCCCTTGGAGCCTAATGTCGAAAACAGCTGCCTGGAGGTTGCAAATGGGCCAGGGACATTGCAGGCCCAGTGCTGACACTGTGAGGGTGCTTGTGTACAGTTTAAAAGCACGTAAAGTGTTCTTTTTTTTCCACTTCCATCCAGGGGGAAAACCTGGAATCTTACCCTACTTGGAGCTCCGTAGCCCTGGGTAGAAGGAGTGACTTTGCCCCCTTGGAGCCTAATGTCGAAAACAGCTGCCTGGAGCTTGCAAATGGGCCAGGGACATTGCAGGCCCAGTGCTTGCACTGTGAGGGTGCTTGTGTGCGGTTTTAAAGCACGTAAAGTGTTCTTTTTTTTCCCACTTCCATCCAGGGGGAAAACCTGGAATCTTACCCTACTTGGAGCTCCGTAGCCCTGGGTAGAAGGAGTGACTTTGCCCCCTTGGAGCTGAAACACCCATAATGTGTAAAATAACAGCCTGGAAGGTTGCAAATGGGCCAGGGACATTGCAGGCTCACTGCTGGCACTGTGAGGGTGCTTGTGTGCGGTTTTAAAGCACGTAAAGTGTTCTTTTTTTCCCCACTTCCATCCAGTGGGAAAACCTGGAATCTTACCCTACTTGGAGCTCCGTAGCCCTGGGTAGAAGGAGTGACTTTGCCCCCTTGAAGCTGAAACACCCATAATGTGTAAAATAGCTCCCTGGAAGGTAGCAAATGGCCCAGGGACATTGCAGGCCCAGTGCTGACACTGTGTGGGTGCTTGTGTACAGTTTTGAAGCACGTAAAGTGTTCTTTTTTCTCCACTTCCATCCAGGGGGAAAACCTGGAATCTTACCCTACTTGGAGCTCCGTAGCCCTGGGTAGAAGGAGTGACTTTGCCCCCTTGGAGCCTAATGTCGAAAACAGCTGCCTGGAGGTTGCAAATGGGCCAGGGACATTGCAGGCCCAGTGCTGACACTGTGAGGGTGCTTGTGTACCGTTTTGAATCATGTAAAGTGTTCTTTTATTTTTCACTTCCATCCCGGGGTTAAACCTGGAATCTTACCCTACTTGGAGCTCCGTAGCCCTGGGTAGAAGGAGTGACTTTGCCCCCTTGGAGCTGAAACACTCATAATGTGTAAAATAGCTGCCTGGAAGGTTACAAATGGGCCCAGGGACACTGCAGGCCCAGTGCTGACACTGTGAGGGTGCTTGTGTACCTCTTTGAAGCACGTAAAGTGTTCTTTTTTTCCCACTTCCATCCAGGGGGAAAACCTGGAATCTTACCCGACTTGGAGCTCCGTAGCCCTGGGTAGAAGGAGTGACTTTACCCCCGTGGAGCTGAAACACTCATAATGTGTAAAACGAGGTTAAAAAAGGGCCAGGGACATTGTAGGCCCAGCGCTGACACTGTGAGGGTGCTTGTGTACCTCTTTGAAGCACGTAAAGTGTTCTTTTTTTTCCACTTCCATCCAGGGGTAAAACCTGGAATCTTACCCTACTTGGAGCTCCGTAGCCCTGGGTAGAAGGAGTGACTTTGCCCCCTTGGAGCTGAAACACCCATAATGTGTAAAATAGCTGCCTGGAAGGTTGCAAATGGCCCAGGGACATTGCAGGCCCAGTGCTGACACTGTGAGGGTGCTTGTGTACAGTTTTGAAGCACGTAAAGTGTTTTTTTTTCTCCACTTCCATCCAGGGGGAAAACCTGGAATCTTACCCTACTTGGAGCTCCGTAGCCCTGGGTAGAAGGAGTGACTTTGCCCCCTTGGAGCCTAATGTCGAAAACAGCTGCCTGGAAGGTTGCAAATGGGCCAGGGACATTGCAGGCCCAGTGCTTGCACTGTGAGGGTGCTTGTGTACAGTTTTGAAGCACGTAAAGTGTTCTTTTTTCTCCACTTCCATCCAGGGGTAAAACCTGGAATCTTACCCTACTTGGAGCTCCGTAGCCCTGGGTAGAAGGAGTGACTTTGCACCCTTGGAGCCTAATGTCGAAAACAGCTGCCTGGAGGTTGCAAATGGGCCAGGGACATTGCAGGCCCAGTGCTGACACTGTGAGGGTGCTTGTGTACAGTTTTGAAGCACGTAAAGTGTTCTTTTTTTTTCCAATTCCATCCCGGGGTTAAACCTGGAATCTTACCCTACTTGGAGCTCCGTAGCCCTGGGTAGAAGGAGTGACTTTGCCCCCTTGGAGCTGAAACACTCATAATGTGTAAAATAGCTGCCTGGAAGGTTGCAAATGGCCCAGGGACATTGCAGGCCCAGTGCTGACACTGTGAGGGTGCTTGTGTACAGTTTTGAAGCACGTAAAGTGTTCTTTTTTCTCCACTTCCATCCAGGGGGAAAACCTGGAATCTTACCCTACTTGGAGCTCCGTAGCCCTGGGTAGAAGGAGTGACTTTGCCCCCTTGGAGCCTAATGTCGAAAACAGCTGCCTGGAGGTTGCAAATGGGCCAGGGACATTGCAGGCCCAGTGCTGACACTGTGAGGGTGCTTGTGTACGGTTTTGAAGCACGTAAAATGTTCTTTTTTTTTTCCCACTTCCATCCAGGGGGAAAACCTTGAATCTTACCCTACTTGGAGCTCCGTAGCCCTGAGTAGAAGGAGTGACTTTGCCCCCTTGGGGCTGAAACACCCATAATGTGTAAAATAGCTGCCTGGAAGGTTGCAAATGGGCCCAGTCACATTGCAGGCCCAGTGCTGACACTGTGAGGGTGCTTGTGTACAGTTTAAAAGCACGTAAAGTGTTCTTTTTTTTCCACTTCCATCCAGGGGTAAAACCTGGAATCTTACCCTACTTGGAGCTCCGTAGCCCTGGGTAGAAGGAGTGACTTTGCACCCTTGGAGCCTAATGTCGAAAACAGCTGCCTGGAGGTTGCAAATGGGCCAGGGACATTGCAGGCCCAGTGCTGACACTGTGAGGGTGCTTGTGTACAGTTTTGAAGCACGTAAAGTGTTCTTTTTTTTTCCACTTCCATCCCGGGGTTAAACCTGGAATCTTACCCTACTTGGAGCTCCGTAGCCCTGGGTAGAAGGAGTGACTTTGCCCCCTTGGAGCTGAAACACTCATAATGTGTAAAATAGCTGCCTGGAAGGTTGCAAATGGCCCAGGGACATTGCAGGCCCAGTGCTGACACTGTGAGGGTGCTTGTGTACAGTTTTGAAGCACGTAAAGTGTTCTTTTTTTCCAACTTCCATCCAGGGGGAAGTCCTGGAATCTTACCCTACTTGGAGCTCCGTAGCCCTGGGTAGAAGGAGTGACTTTGCCCCCTTGGAGCCTAATGTCGAAAACAGCTGCCTGGAGGTTGCAAATGGGCCAGGGACATTGCAGGCCCAGTGCTGGCACTGTGAGGGTGCTTGTGTGCGGTTTTAAAGCACGTAAAGTGTTCTTTTTTTTCCCACTTCCATCCAGGGGGGAAAACCTGGAATCTTACCCTACTTGGAGCTCCGTAGCCCTGGGTAGAAGGAGTGACTTTGCCCCCTTGAAGCTGAAACACCCATAATGTGTAAAATAGCAGCCTGGAAGGTTGCAAATGGGCCAGGGACATTGCAGGCTCACTGCTGGCACTGTGAGGGTGCTTGTGTGCGGTTTTAAAGCACGTAAAGTGTTCTTTTTTTCCCCACTTCCATCCAGGGGGAAAACCTGGAATCTTACCCTACTTGGAGCTCCGTAGCCCTGGGTAGAAGGAGTGACTTTGCCCCCTTGAAGCTGAAACACCCATAATGTGTAAAATAGCTCCCTGGAAGGTAGCAAATGGCCCAGGGACATTGCAGGCCCAGTGCTGACACTGTGTGGGTGCTTGTGTACAGTTTTGAAGCACGTAAAGTGTTCTTTTTTCTCCACTTCCATCCAGGGGGAAAACCTGGAATCTTACCCTACTTGGAGCTCCGTAGCCCTGGGTAGAAGGAGTGACTTTGCCCCCTTGGAGCCTAATGTCGAAAACAGCTGCCTGGAGGTTGCAAATGGGCCAGGGACATTGCAGGCCCAGTGCTGACACTGTGAGGGTGCTTGTGTACCGTTTTGAATCATGTAAAGTGTTCTTTTATTTTTCACTTCCATCCCGGGGTTAAACCTGGAATCTTACCCTACTTGGAGCTCCGTAGCCCTGGGTAGAAGGAGTGACTTTGCCCCCTTGGAGCTGAAACACTCATAATGTGTAAAATAGCTGCCTGGAAGGTTACAAATGGGCCCAGGGACACTGCAGGCCCAGTGCTGACACTGTGAGGGTGCTTGTGTACCTCTTTGAAGCACGTAAAGTGTTCTTTTTTTCCCACTTCCATCCAGGGGGAAAACCTGGAATCTTACGCGACTTGGAGCTCCGTAGCCCTGGGTAGAAGGAGTGACTTTACCCCCGTGGAGCTGAAACACTCATAATGTGTAAAACGAGGTTAAAAAAGGGCCAGGGACATTGTAGGCCCAGCGCTGACACTGTGAGGGTGCTTGTGTACCTCTTTGAAGCACGTAAAGTGTTCTTTTTTTTCCACTTCCATCCAGGGGTAAAACCTGGAATCTTACCCTACTTGGAGCTCCGTAGCCCTGGGTAGAAGGAGTGACTTTGCCCCCTTGGAGCCTAATGTCGAAAACAGCTGCCTGGAGCTTGCAAATGGGCCAGGGACATTGCAGGCCCAGTGCTTGCACTGTGAGGGTGCTTGTGTGCGGTTTTAAAGCACGTAAAGTGTTCTTTTTTTTCCCACTTCCATCCAGGGGGAAAACCTGGAATCTTACCCTACTTGGAGCTCCGTAGCCCTGGGTAGAAGGAGTGACTTTGCCCCCTTGGAGCTGAAACACCCATAATGTGTAAAATAACAGCCTGGAAGGTTGCAAATGGGCCAGGGACATTGCAGGCTCACTGCTGGCACTGTGAGGGTGCTTGTGTACAGTTTAAAAGCACGTAAAGTGTTCTTTTTTGTCCACTTCCATCCAGGGGGAAAACCTGGAATCTTACCCTACTTGGAGCTCCGTAGCCCTGGGTAGAAGGAGTGACTTTGCCCCCTTGGAGCTGAAACACTCATAAGGTGTAAAATAGCAGCCTGGAAGGTTGCAAATGGGCCAGGGACATTGCAGGCCCAGTGCTGACACTGTGAGGGTGCTTGTGTACAGTTTAAAAGCACGTAAAGTGTTCTTTTTTTTCCACTTCCATCCCGGGGTTAAACCTGGAATCTTACCCTACTTGGAGCTCCGTAGCCCTGGGTAGAAGGAGTGACTTTGCCCCCATGGAGTTGAAACACTCATAAGGTGTAAAATAGCAGCCTGGAAGGTTGCAAATGGGCCAGGGACATTGCAGGCCCAGTGCTGACACTGTGAGGGTGCTTGTGTACAGTTTAAAAGCACGTAAAGTGTTCTTTTTTTTCCACTTCCATCCAGGGGGAAAACCTGGAATCTTACCCTACTTGGAGCTCCGTAGCCCTGGGTAGAAGGAGTGACTTTGCCCCCTTGGAGCCTAATGTCGAAAACAGCTGCCTGGAGGTTGCAAATGGGCCAGGGACATTGCAGGCCCAGTGCTGGCACTGTGAGGGTGCTTGTGTACGGTTTTGAAGCACGTAAAATGTTCTTTTTTTTTCCCCACTTCCATCCAGGGGGAAAACCTTGAATCTTACCCTACTTGGAGCTCCGTAGCCCTGGGTAGAAGGAGTGACTTTGCCCCCTTGGAGCTGAAACACTCATAATGTGTAAAATAGCTGCCTGGAAGGTTGCAAATGGGCCAGGGACATTGCAGGCCCAGTTCTGACACTGTGAGGGTGCTTGTGTGCGGTTTTAAAGCACGTAAAGTGTTCTTTTTTTTCCCACTTCCATCCAGGGGGAAAACCTGGAATCTTACCCTACTTGGAGCTCCGTAGCCCTGGGTAGAAGGAGTGACTTTGCCCCCTTGGAGCTGAAACACTCATAATGTGTAAAATAGCTGCCTGGAAGGTTGCAAATGGCCCAGGGACATTGCAGGCCCAGTGCTGACACTGTGAGGGTGCTTGTGTACAGTTTTGAAGCACGTAAAGTGTTCTTTTTTCTCCACTTCCATCCAGGGGGAAAACCTGGAATCTTACCCTACTTGGAGCTCCGTAGCCCTGGGTAGAAGGAGTGACTTTGCCCCCTTGGAGCCTAATGTCGAAAACAGCTGCCTGGAGGTTGCAAATGGGCCAGGGACATTGCAGGCCCAGTGCTGACACTGTGAGGGTGCTTGTGTACAGTTTAAAAGCACGTAAAGTGTTCTTTTTTTTCCACTTCCATCCAGGGGGAAAACCTGGAATCTTACCCTACTTGGAGCTCCGTAGCCCTGGGTAGAAGGAGTGACTTTGCCCCCTTGGAGCCTAATGTCGAAAACAGCTGCCTGGAGGTTGCAAATGGGCCAGGGACATTGCAGGCCCAGTGCTGACACTGTGAGGGTGCTTGTGTACGGTTTTGAAGCACGTAAAGTGTTCTTTTTTTTTCCACTTCCATCCAAGGGGAAAACGTGGAATCTTACCCTACTTGGAGCTCCGTAGCCCTGGGTAGAAGGAGTGACTTTGCCCCCTTGGAGCCTAATGTCGAAAACAGCTGCCTGGAGCTTGCAAATGGGCCAGGGACATTGCAGGCCCAGTGCTGACACTGTGAGGGTGCTTGTGTACAGTTTAAAAGCACGTAAAGTGTTCTTTTTTTTCCACTTCCATCCAGGGGTAAAACCTGGAATCTTACCCTACTTGGAGCTCCGTAGCCCTGGGTAGAAGGAGTGACTTTGCCCCCTTGGAGCTGAAATACCCATAATGTGTAAAATAGCTGCCTGGAAGGTTGCAAATGGGCCAGGGACATTGCAGGCCCAGTGCTGACACTGTGAGGGTGCTTGTGTGCGGTTTTAAAGCACGTAAAGTGTTCTTTTTTTCCCCACTTCCATCCAGGGGGGAAACCTGGAATCTTACCCTACTTGGAGCTCCGTAGCCCTGGGTAGAAGGAGTGACTTTGCCCCCTTGGAGCTGAAACACCCATAATGTGTAAAATAGCTGCCTGGAAGGTTGCAAATGGCCCAGGGACATTGCAGGCCCAGTGCTGACACTGTGAGGGTGCTTGTGTACAGTTTTGAAGCACGTAAAGTGTTTTTTTTTCTCCACTTCCATCCAGGGGGAAAACCTGGAATCTTACCCTACTTGGAGCTCCGTAGCCCTGGGTAGAAGGAGTGACTTTGCCCCCTTGGAGCCTAATGTCGAAAACAGCTGCCTGGAAGGTTGCAAATGGGCCAGGGACATTGCAGGCCCAGTGCTTGCACTGTGAGGGTGCTTGTGTACAGTTTTGAAGCACGTAAAGTGTTCTTTTTTCTCCACTTCCATCCAGGGGTAAAACCTGGAATCTTACCCTACTTGGAGCTCCGTAGCCCTGGGTAGAAGGAGTGACTTTGCACCCTTGGAGCCTAATGTCGAAAACAGCTGCCTGGAGGTTGCAAATGGGCCAGGGACATTGCAGGCCCAGTGCTGACACTGTGAGGGTGCTTGTGTACAGTTTTGAAGCACGTAAAGTGTTCTTTTTTTTTCCACTTCCATCCCGGGGTTAAACCTGGAATCTTACCCTACTTGGAGCTCCGTAGCCCTGGGTAGAAGGAGTGACTTTGCCCCCTTGGAGCTGAAACACTCATAATGTGTAAAATAGCTGCCTGGAAGGTTGCAAATGGCCCAGGGACATTGCAGGCCCAGTGCTGACACTGTGAGGGTGCTTGTGTACAGTTTTGAAGCACGTAAAGTGTTCTTTTTTCTCCACTTCCATCCAGGGGGAAAACCTGGAATCTTACCCTACTTGGAGCTCCGTAGCCCTGGGTAGAAGGAGTGACTTTGCCCCCTTGGAGCCTAATGTCGAAAACAGCTGCCTGGAGGTTGCAAATGGGCCAGGGACATTGCAGGCCCAGTGCTGACACTGTGAGGGTGCTTGTGTACGGTTTTGAAGCACGTAAAATGTTCTTTTTTTTTTCCCACTTCCATCCAGGGGGAAAACCTTGAATCTTACCCTACTTGGAGCTCCGTAGCCCTGAGTAGAAGGAGTGACTTTGCCCCCTTGGGGCTGAAACACCCATAATGTGTAAAATAGCTGCCTGGAAGGTTGCAAATGGGCCCAGTCACATTGCAGGCCCAGTGCTGACACTGTGAGGGTGCTTGTGTACAGTTTAAAAGCACGTAAAGTGTTCTTTTTTTTCCACTTCCATCCAGGGGTAAAACCTGGAATCTTACCCTACTTGGAGCTCCGTAGCCCTGGGTAGAAGGAGTGACTTTGCACCCTTGGAGCCTAATGTCGAAAACAGCTGCCTGGAGGTTGCAAATGGGCCAGGGACATTGCAGGCCCAGTGCTGACACTGTGAGGGTGCTTGTGTACAGTTTTGAAGCACGTAAAGTGTTCTTTTTTTTTCCACTTCCATCCCGGGGTTAAACCTGGAATCTTACCCTACTTGGAGCTCCGTAGCCCTGGGTAGAAGGAGTGACTTTGCCCCCTTGGAGCTGAAACACTCATAATGTGTAAAATAGCTGCCTGGAAGGTTGCAAATGGCCCAGGGACATTGCAGGCCCAGTGCTGACACTGTGAGGGTGCTTGTGTACAGTTTTGAAGCACGTAAAGTGTTCTTTTTTTCCAACTTCCATCCAGGGGGAAGTCCTGGAATCTTACCCTACTTGGAGCTCCGTAGCCCTGGGTAGAAGGAGTGACTTTGCCCCCTTGGAGCCTAATGTCGAAAACAGCTGCCTGGAGGTTGCAAATGGGCCAGGGACATTGCAGGCCCAGTGCTGGCACTGTGAGGGTGCTTGTGTGCGGTTTTAAAGCACGTAAAGTGTTCTTTTTTTTCCCACTTCCATCCAGGGGGGAAAACCTGGAATCTTACCCTACTTGGAGCTCCGTAGCCCTGGGTAGAAGGAGTGACTTTGCCCCCTTGAAGCTGAAACACCCATAATGTGTAAAATAGCAGCCTGGAAGGTTGCAAATGGGCCAGGGACATTGCAGGCTCACTGCTGGCACTGTGAGGGTGCTTGTGTGCGGTTTTAAAGCACGTAAAGTGTTCTTTTTTTCCCCACTTCCATCCAGGGGGAAAACCTGGAATCTTACCCTACTTGGAGCTCCGTAGCCCTGGGTAGAAGGAGTGACTTTGCCCCCTTGAAGCTGAAACACCCATAATGTGTAAAATAGCTCCCTGGAAGGTAGC